>NW_020950172.1:4597995-4605495 GCF_900497805.2 Vombatus ursinus | reverse complement strand
GGAAGGGCAGGAAAAGGCTTTCAAGCATGGCCTGTCAGAGCTGAGAGCGAGTTTAAATATCAAATGTCAGAGATGGGAGGGGCCATAGAGATTTGTTAGCCCAATCCACTTATTTTTTCATTTTACAGGTGAGGAAACTGAGGTTTAGAGAGGGGCAGAGAATTCTCTCATGTTACACAGTCAGTGAATAGCAGAGAAAGGTCTTGAACTCCCAGGACAATTATCCCTGTCCTACCTCACATTTTCCTTTCCTCTAGTTCTTTTGATTTGACATCAGCTCTACCCAGGTTTTACTCAGCTAGTCGGTTCATTGGCCTCAGTCTTTGATGCCAAAACATTATTTTTAATCTTTGCACTTTATTTCTCTCCCCTGAGTGTGAAATGTTCTCAGAAGTCTGTGCCCGGTGACCTGTGCTTTTAGCTTTCCATTTTCCACTATAAAAGAAAAGGGGGGAAATACATTGAGGTCATTTTAAGAATTTATATTTCATGGGTCCTGGTTTGACAACAATTCAGTGTATGGTGATGGGTGCATCCATAAAGGAGAAAATGAGAGAGAGGAGATTCTTAAATGGAATTTATTGCTTTGAAACTCTCAGCTTTAAAATGACGATTTGGCTTTGGCTGCTGTCTGTAGTACTTAGTAAGTAGAGGGGCATCCTGAGATCCTTTTGCACAGGAACTTCAGGACATGTGTTACCTCTTGGTCCATTTTGCAGAAAGATTTCCTGGACAAGGAGGAATTTTGGGGTCTTTATGTGGGGATAAGTCTTGGATGAAGCTTGTGGAAGGAGACAGTTTTCCCTACAACCTTGGGGGTCAGGGTAGGAGGCAAGATAAGGATGTCTGGGAATATAGGAATGATTGAGTCTAAGAGGAGTTGAGGGGATAAAAGAGATGATGAGGAGGAGAAAATAGAGACAAATTGGAAGGATGGAGGCGGCCCACCTTTGAAGCTGATGCTACAGGCAAGGACCATGTTGTTTTTCATCTTTGTAAGCCTGGTCCACAGTACAGGGCAATGTGGATAGTAAAAGACTGTTGAATGGAACTGAATGTCAGCAGATAGAAGAAACAGAAGGCAGTGAGGTTCACATTGGATGTTGGATGTGGTGTTAGGCAAACCTAAGTTCAGATCTTACTTCTGATACTTCCATGGAGGGCAATGCATTTCTCTTCGGCATCAGAATTACAGAATCCCAGAATGTGAGTGAGAAAGGTCTTTAGCAGTGCCAGTGGGCATCCTCACACACATGCTCATCTATTTTCCACTTGAACATATGGAATTTCACGGAATTTCTTACCTTATCTATCAGTCCACTTCATTCCATTCTTTTGGACTGCCGAGTACGGGAAGTCTTTTGTGAACTATTTCAGTCTGGAAGGAGAAATAAGATTTGGATGCTTAGAATTTGGGGTTGTTGAAAATAAGGATGACTTTCCAACTCCTCTCAGAATATATGGGCCTCATCAATCGGGGAATGGCTGAACAATTTATGGTGTCCGATTGCGATGGAATACTACTGTGATATACAAAATGATGAGCTAGGTGCTCTCAGAAAAACCTGGAGAAACTTACATAAACTTATGCAAAGACAAATGAGTAGAACCAGGAGCATATTGTAAGAGCAATATTGTAAGATGATCAGTTGTGAATGACTTAGTTATTCTAAGCAATACAATGATCCAAGACAACTCTGAAGGATTTATGAAAAATGCTATCCATCCCCAGAGAGAGGACTGATGAAGTCTGAATACAGGTTGAAGCATACTTTTTTAACTTTATTTTTCTTGGGTTTTTATTTTGGTCTATGTTTTCTTTTATAACATGACTATTATGGAAATATGTTTTGCATGATTACACATGTATAACCTATGTCAAATTGCTTGCCTTCTCAATGAGGGGGTTGGTGAAGGAGGGAGAGAATTTGGAACTCAATCTCAAAAATGAATGTTGACAATTGTTTTTACATGTAATGGGTGAACATAAAATATTAATTTTTTTAAAAAAGAAGATCAAAAGAATATATGGGCCTGCCCTCAAGAAGATTACAGCCTCCTTTTGTCATGTTATTCAATGTTAGCCAGTAAATATTCATCGAATGCCTACTTTGTGCAAGGCACTAGCATTACAACATCTTATAAGAGACTTGTCTCCAGATCAAACATCCTTCCCTGCCTCCCCGTTTCTTCAGCCAACTCATGTCTCCAAGCAGTGAACTTCCTTACAGGCATCTAGGACAGAAAGAGTTCATTCCCAAATGACCATTACACATCTGAATCTTCATGAGTTTGAATCATCTTCTCAGTGGACACCCCCACGATTTTGGCCAGGATCATTAAAAAAAGCAGGGAGACTCTTAGAAATAATTCTGAATCAGTCGTATTTAAAAAAAAATGAGTAAGCCTTTATGAATGACTATGAAAAACATATCTTTAAAAGTCAAAAGCGGTTATCACATTATGCTGGGCATTATGATTCTTTGTTTCTTTTCTTCTACCACAGGAACCCTTAACTTTTTTTTAAATAATGGCCCCATTCAGCAGTCTGGTGGAGTCTATGGCCCCCTTCTCAGAATAGTTCAAATTACTGACTATTTCTAAAATTTCAACTGTTTTCTAGGCAGTGTGCTAAGGGCTGAGGCACTAAGAACAGCAAAAACTCAAATATTTTTAAATGTGTAAAATAAAATGCTTAGGATCACATATATACAAGAAGAAACCAGAAATATTAAAATATTTTTTCAAAATATTAAAATATTTCAAAATATTTCAAAATATTAAAAAATATTAAAAAAAGAAGTTTCTTCAGCCCAGGTTAAGAAGTCTTGCTCTTCTGGACTCTAGATTCTGAGTTCCACCAGGTCAAGAACTGTCTGTCACCTAAGCCTTGCATCTCTTCCTGTATTCAGCACAGAGATCTGAATGCATTCATTGCTTAATTCTTTTTTTCTTCCTTTTTAAAATTAATTTCATTAATTAACATTAATTTCATCAAACTGTCTCCTTCTTTCCCCATTTTTTTGGTTATATTTTAAGTTCCAAAATGTCTCCCTCTCTCCCTCCCTGAACTAGAGAAGGCCACACTTGATGTAGATTTATAAATATATGTAAAACTATACTATGAGTATTTCTATTTATCAGTTCTTTCTTTGGAGGTGGATAGCATCTTCCTTCATAGGTCCTTTATAGTTAATTTGAATATGAATATTCAGAATAATTTGATTGTTCACAATTATTCTTCAAACAATGCTGCTGTTACTTTATACAGTATTTTCTTGGCTCTACTCACTTCACGTTTCATTATTTCATGTAAGCCTTTCCATGTTTTTTTCCCTAAAATCAACTTGCTCCTTATTTCTTACAACACAATAGTATTCTATCACAATCACATACCACAACTGTTTATCTATCCCCCAATTGATGGACATCCCTGCAATTTCCAGTTCTTTGCACCCACAGAGAGAGTTGTTATAAATATTTTAGAACATTGAGGTTCTTTTCCTTTTTCCCTGATCACCTTGGGAAACAGACCTGATAGTGTTATTGCTGGGTCAAAGGGTATACAGTTTTATAACTCTTTGGTCATCATTCCAGATTGCTCTCCAGAGTGGTTGTTCCACCAACAGTATATTAATGTCCCAATTTTTCCACATTCCCTCCAAACATTTGTCATTTTACTCTTCTATCATTTTAGTCAATATGATAGGTATAAGATATCTCAAAGTTGATTTGATTTGCATTTCTCTAATCAATAATGACTTAAAGCATTTTTTATATGAATATATGTATATATACATACATATAGATAGATAGATAGTAGTTTTGATTTTTTCCTAGAGAAACTGTTCATATACTTTGACCATTTGTCATTTGGGGAATGATATATTCTTATAAATTTGACAAAATTTTCTGTATATTTGAGATATGAGACCTTTACCTGAGAAACTGTCTATAAATTTTCCCCCTAATTTTCTGCTTTCTTTCTAATCTTGGCTACATTGGTTTTATTTGTACAAGTCCTTTTTAATTTAATGTGATTGAAATTATGCATTTTACATCTTGCAATGCTCTCTATCTCTCATTTATTCATAAACTCTCCCATCCATAAGTCTGATAGGTAATGTGCTCCATGTTCTTCTAGTTTTCTTATGATATCTCCTTTTATATCTAGGTCATGTATCCATTTTGACCTTATCTTGGTAAATGGTGTAAGTTATTGATCTTAATAATTCTTTATTGAATCAATGCATGGATCAACCTTTTGGAGGAATTTTCCAAGTCTTCAAGCAAGGGGGTAGGAAAAAAAAGAGGCAAAGGATACAAGCAAATGGAAGGTTGGAAGCCCTGCTTATGGGTGATGAAAAGTCAAATTTCAATTAATTTCTAGTGACTTCTACCTGGAAAGAACGTGCAATTTTAACTTTATTCAAGCTCCTCACCCATCCCCCATCTTAAAAAAAATGAAAGTCAGGCTCAAGGCAATCAATTCCCATGCTGATAATAGGTGAGTTCAGTTTTCAGACCCCCGATTGCTAATGGGGATTGTGGGCTTAATTTGTTCAGGTCTGCACTCATTGGAGAGCTACTCTATTATGCCTAATCATTTCTTGAGAAGACTCATCAATTCCTTCACATTTCAAAATTCTTTCCCAAACTGGGCAGCTCAGGCATCGTGATTTCGCCAACTGTGGTAATGTCATCCTCAGGGTGACATGGAATTTAGTCCCTAGACTATCAGGAGGTTGGGGGGGCTGAAGATAGTCCCCATATGGTACCTAAAACACCATTTTACAGCAGGAACACATTCAGACTCTTATCTGTTGCAGGTGTGAGTGTGTAGCAAGTTTCATGGAGATTTTGGCAGAGAAATCACATTGAAAGTCTTTGGCAGTGAGCAAACTAAGTGTATGTTTCTTGATGCTTTAAATACCCCATGGGTAATCGGTGTGGCATTGTAGGTGGCTTTTTCATGCAGTGGTTATGGAGGCCATCTGACTTGGAAAAGGAAAGGAAGACACCACCCTATCTGGGCCATCATCCTAGATGTCATATTTCACAAGCAATGAGAAATCCTGGACCTAAAATGAGGGACTTTTGCAATGTGTATGGGGAAGGTGGGCATTGGTACTTCAACAGCCTGTTTCCCAGGGTCAGCAATTGCTGCTCAAAGACACAAAGTCTTTGTTGAAGTTTGAGCATCATGCCCAGGGTGAACCCAAGAATCTGGGAAGGGGCCAACATTTTGCGGAAATGGGTGAGTGAAAAACGGATAAAGAGTTCAGACTAATTTGTGGTCTGGCCACAGTGCTATATTTCAGGAATCCACTGTGTTATAGATCCAAGAACCAAAATCATAAATTCACCTCTCATATCAGGGGCAAGGCAGGAAAATGAGATTTGAACTCAGGAACAGTAAATTAAAAAAAAATAAGACAGTGAAGGTGGATTGTGAGGAGGGGTTGGCATGGGAGGGACATACTGACCACACCAGAATGACACAGAGGACAGGGTGCCAAGGCTAGCTGAAGGCAGCCCAGCTGCAGGTCAAGGTGCCGTGCTCTGTAGCTACAAGCACATCCTGCATCCATTGGCATCCGTGCACCCAAGGGAATAGGGAAGGACCCAGCAGGTGTTGCTAAAGATCTGACCTTATGACACAGAGTATAAGCCCCCAAACTTTCAGCTCTGTCTACTCACAAGTCTTTCAGCATTTGTCGACCCAGCAGCCAAAGCAGAACTGCCCCCGGGCAGCCAGAACACAGGAGGATAAATGCCGAAGCACAGGTAAAGGCCATCAGGTAACCCAACTCTCCAGAGTCAGGAGGCCTTGCTAGAAGAGCTTTCATCGCTTTTTTATTAACCTTCTAATGTGCTCGGTTCCCCAGTCACACTGCACAGGCTGGGCTGGGGAATGGCGCCCGCAGGTTTTGTCTTTCCCTCATTTCAGCAGCTGCCTGCACATAGCTTCCCAGTGGGGAAGAGGTTGACACCCTCATTAGAACTATTGGTAGCAGCTGCGCCTCCCTCCTCCCGCAGCTCCAGCACCCAGGCTTCCTGACTCGTAACACTGGGGGCTTGGGAAATGTAACAGCCAGGAAAGTGGTTTCTGTTTTTTAAACCAAATTCTGAGATTCCTTGATTCCAGTCCAAAGCCACATTGAGCGAGCATTCTTAGCTCCCTCTTTCTTTCCATTTGTCGGGGTTTGGAGCCCACGAGTTTCCCCATACTCTTTTCAGGGAGGAAAAAAAAAACTTAGTAATAACTTGGAGTTTTACAATCCTTTATTTTAGATTTCCGAGAGTTTTATACACACTAGGGTTGTGAGTTTGGTAGCTCGAGTGTAATTTTCACTCTTGCACAGATGAGGAAACTTAGTCTGAATTCCAAAGGGTTAAAAGCAGGGTTTTGGCCCCTCGTCCCATCTCCAAATCCAGCACTTTGTGCGCCACGCCACATTGAACAGTCAGGTCAGGACTTGAACCCCAGCCTTGAGACTTGAAGTCAGAGCTCACCGCCTGGCACCTCCATGCCTTTTTCCTTGTCGAGTTCTACAGGCTCCTCTCACATGATGACCTCATTGACTTTCTGGATATAAAGAGACATTCTAGAAAGATCGATTCCATCTCCAGGCTAGTATTTCTGCCTCAATGTCCCCCTCAGGTCATTCACAGACTCCGTCAGCTCCATGGGTGTGGAGGGACCTCAGCCACCCCCTAATCCAAGTCACACATTATGTAGAGGGGGAAATTGAGGCCTGGAGAGGTGAAGGGGGCTACTCAAGGTGACCCCTGAGTTGGGCCAGAGTCAAATGCCTCCCTCCCCCCATTCACACTCAGGGATTTCTCTAGAATGCAGTCCTGACTCCCTTCCTGATAGCTTCCCCCTCTGACTATTTTACGAAAGGAAAAATTAGTCCCCAGTGCCTCCAAGAAGAAGGATTTGAACAGATGCCCTTAAAATGCTTGAGATTTTTTTGAAAAAAAAAAAAAAACAAAAAACAAACCAAATGCAACCAGACCTGGGGCCAGTGATAGTCCCTGCAGCCTCTTTGTGGGTTAAAAGAGCTTGGAATGGCTTCTGAGGAGTTTCAGAGGGAGGGTCTTAGCTCAACGCCTCTGTAATCAGCAAGGCAGGAGGATGTGTGCTTTGGACCTGCTAGGGCTGAGGAGAGTGTGGGAGCATCATTAATGAGGCTCTTTAATCAGCAATGGCTGAGGGAGTGTTCTGGGGGCCATCTGCTACTGAGCAAGGAGAGAGTCCCAAGCCCTCCCCTGCACAATGCACCATGTGCCTTAGAAGGGGCTCCAAAGTCAGGGACGGACTTTCCCGTCCCCTTAGGCTGTGCCTCCCATAGGCTGAAGGTCAGTGTGAGAGGCTAGCACACAAGAAATCCTTTAAGAGAGAGACAGAGAGAGATGGACAGACAGAGGGAGACAGAGAGAATGGGAGAGGGACACACACACACACACACACACACACACACACACACACACACA
>NW_020950172.1:4562052-4597985 GCF_900497805.2 Vombatus ursinus | reverse complement strand
AGAAAGTCAATGTCTTCCTTTGTATCTCCAGCACTTAGCACATTGCTTGGCATATAAGAAGTGTGTAATAAATGCTTATTTGCCTGAACGACTGACACGTACCCACCCAGCTGCTGGGATCTCAGTCTATATTGGTATTTTGTTTTGTTTTGTTCTTTTGGTGAGGTAATTGGGGTTAAGTGACTTGCCCAAGGTCACACAGCTAGTGAGTGTTATGTATCTGAGGCCGGATTTGAACTCAGGTCCTCCTGACTCCAGGGCCGGTGCTCTATCCACTGCGCCACCTAGCTGCCCCGATCTGTCTGTATTAAGAGGGACTGGGGAGATAAGAGCCTGGCAGTACAACAAGGGGTAGAGAACTACATTCCGTTTTGGACACCCCATCTTAGGAAGGCATGGATAAACTACGTTGTGGCCAACGATGGAAGAAGCGTACAGTGAGATGACTGAAACCCAGAGCTTACAACGGGCACATTGAGGTGTTTAGCCTGGAGACTCGGGGGGGGGCGGTCAGCGAGGACCCTGATGGTAACGCGGCAGCCATCATCCAAGATCTGAGCACAGGAGCCTAGACCATGGGCGGGAGGGGACCATGGGAGCCATTTAATTTAGCCTTCTCATTTTACAGATGTGAAATGGAGGCCCGAGAAGACCACGAGATTTGCCTCAGGACATACATGGAGTAAGCATCAGAAGCAGGACTTGATTTTAGCATCTTTGGTCACCGCACAAATCAAGCTCCTTGCATGAGGGTCAAATGACTCTAGAACTAAGAGTGAATAGAAGGTGAAATCCCAGAAGATCAAACCCACTCATTTTGCAGATGAAGAGACTGAGGATCAGAGAGGTTACACTCAGAAAATGGCAGTGCTTGGATTTGACCCCAGGTCCTCCAGAACAATTTCATTTATGTGGAAAACATCTTAAAATTGCTCTGCTTGACTCATTATTCCAGAGCTCTGAGCACTGAGGTAGGGAGCGGTGTGGGGATGACCAAGAGACCCATTTCCCCTTTGTGTTAGAGAAAAGCACAATTTTTTCTGTCTAAAACGGGAACAGGCTGATCGGAGACACGCCATCCCCCCACGACCCCCGTTGCAGATGCTCAAACAGAGGCTCAGCGACCACCTTGCAGAGACGTTGTCAGAAAGAAGGCTTCTCCTTAACATGCAGCCTGGACAAGAGGCCTCTGAAGCTCCTGCCCCTGTCACCTTTGACCCCTCTGACCCCTCTGACCCCCAGGCCCCACCTCCACAAGCCCACATACAATTGATGCTGGACGAGGCTGAAACTTGAGAAATATTTGCTCTTCTTAAATGACCCTTGGACCCAAGCTCTAAAGCCAGGAGGGACACTCGAGTCTCCTAGTCTACACCTACCATTTTACAGAGGAAGGAACTGAGGCCTACCTGGGTCAGATGACTGTTGTAAAATCATACAGGTCAGTGAACAGTAGAGACAAGATTCGAACCTGGGTCTTCTGGTTCCCAAACCACCCCCATGCCTTTTAGTGCTCATTACACTGTTTTATCTGAAAACATGGCCCCCTCTTCTTTTTTTTAATTTTTAAATTTTTAAAAATTTTACATTTTTAAAT
Organism: Vombatus ursinus; assembly: GCF_900497805.2. NCBI lineage: Eukaryota > Metazoa > Chordata > Mammalia > Diprotodontia > Vombatidae > Vombatus > Vombatus ursinus. The sequence goes on along the minus strand of NW_020950172.1, from coordinate 4,596,388 downwards.
TTTTTAAATTTTTAATTAATTTATTTTGAGTTATCAACAATCACTTCCATAAGCTTTTGAGTTTTGAATTTTTCTCCCTCTCTCTCCGCCTCCCTCCCCAATATGGTGCACAATCTGATACAGGCTCTACATATACATTTCTATTGAACATATTTTCACCTTAGTGATGTTGTAAGTTAGAATTAGAATCAATAGGAGGAACCACGAGAAAGAGGAAACAAAATACAGCAGAAGAAAAAAAAATAACAAATATTATGCTTCAATCTGCATTCAAACTCTATAGTTCTTTCTTTGGATGTGGATAGCATTTTCCATCAAGAGGCCTTTGGAGATGTCTTAGATCCTTGCATTGCTGAGAAGGGTTCAGTCATCACACAACGTGGCTGTACTGTGTATAAATTTCTCTTGGTTCTGCTCATTTCACTCAGCCTCAGTCCATACAAGTCTTTCTAGGTTTTTCTGAAGTCAGCCTGTTCATCATTTCTTACAGCACAATAGCATTCCATTACATTCATATACCACAACTTGTTCAGACATTCCCCAGTTGATGGGAATTCCCTCAATTTCCAATTCTTTGCCACCACAGAAAGAGCTGCTATAAATATTTTTGTACATGTGGGTTCTTTTCCCATTTATATGATATCTCTGGGGTATAGCCCTAGAAGTGCTATTGCTGGGTCAAAGGGTATGCACATTTTTATAACCCTTTGGGCATAGTTCCAAATTGCTCTCCAAAATGGTTCACAACTCCACTAACAATGCATTTGTGTTCCAATTTTCCCACATCTTCTCCAACATTTATCATTTTCCTGTTTTGTCATGTTAGTCGATCTGATAGGTGTGAGGTGGTACCTCAGACTTGTTTTGATTTGCATTTCTCTAATCAATAGTGATTTAGAACATTTTTTCATATGACAATAGATGGCTTTAATTTTTTCATCTGAGAACTGCCTGTTCTTATCCTTTGACCATTTATCAATTGGGGCATGACTTGTGTTCTTATACATTTGACTTAATTCTCTATATATTTTAGAAATGAGGCATGGCCCCTCTTCTATGGGCCCTTTCTCTTATTAGTGAGTTCCTTCTGGAATCTCCACTTTGAGGAGAGACCCCAGGCCCACTGTCTCTGCTTCCTCTCCCAGCTCTAATTCTGAATTTCTGGACTTTGCATTCATTGTCTTCATATGGAGGAACTTCCCTTGGGCCCTAAGGCCTTTGCAGTCTGGAGGACCGCTATCCATATGGCCCCTTCTTCCATTGGGCAGTTCCTCTTAGGGCCTTTTTTTTTTTGAGGAAGGGCCCCAAGGCCAACCAGCCTTAAGTACATTCCTGGCTCCACCCTGGACAGTCTGTGTGTTCTGACCATGCACCTTTGTGGGCACTGCACCCCATACATACACACACTTTTCAGCTCTCTTTTGTGCATTCTCTTCCCCCATTAGAATGTAAGCTGCTTGTGGGCATAGGCCATGTTTCTTTTTGCTTGTAATTGTATCCCCAGTGCTTAGCAAGGTGCCTGGCACATAGGAAGCACTTGATAAATACTTGTTGCCTGCCTGGCTGTCTGATCACACTGCCTGCCAGGTAGCATTAGACTTGGTGCACGGGGGTAACTTGGGGAGTATAGATCAGAAATAGTAATGGCAGAAATGGTGAAGGGAGCATCTCAAGGTGACTTTCTATATCTTGGAATAAATGTATCCACCCCTGCTTCTCTTCACTGACAAGCACACCTTATCTCCAGCTGCCAACACTTAGGACAAGGAAAAAACACACATGCCGATACATATACAAGACCCAAGTACCTGTAGTAGAACCCCCTTTGATGATGCCTGCTCTTATATAGTGCTTCAGGTGAACATAAAACAATCTCAGCAAGCATGCCTGGCCACTGGGCCCTTTGACACCTCTGAGGAGTCCAACAGCATCCAGTCCAGTCCTCAGCTTGAACCGTTGAACTAGGTCACTCAGGGACAGCACTGGGGACATCAGCTAGCTCTCTGACTGAAAGGCAAAGCTTCCCATTGGATCCCTTTGTGGTACTGATGAGTTGTTTGAAGGTTTATTTTGGTGTACAAATACGATTAGCCTTCTGTGTGCAGTCTGACCCTGATTAAAGCCAGTCTGTGTCATTGATCTGACAGGCACATGGCCCTTCTCTGCAGATGAAGAAACCAGTGGAGTTATTAACAAGAACAGCCTGGCCAGGAAAGGATGGTGTGGAGAGTGAAGAAATGGTGGTGTCCCCCAGCTGCCATCCAATTTCTTTCTAAGTGACCATTGTCATATCCTAGAGAAAAGAATGGATGGTCTAGCTGAGCAGAAATAAAAGGGATTGGAGAGTTAACCCAATTCCATGCCTCTTGGGAGCATTTGACCCACTCCATTCTACATTTTAGGCCCTGGACTAGACCCTGAGAAGGAGCCAAAGACAAAGGAGACCTGGCCTCTACCTTCAACAAGTCCACGGTCTAATAGAGGGATAGGACAAATACCCAGATAATGATCAGGCTTTCTGTATTAACCTGGCATTTCTGTTGCCCTTCCTTATCTGGGAAATGCTAACTCCTAGGAGAGCAGGAGCTCCTTGGGCACAGAAGCTGCATCTCTTGTGCTGAACTACGCCTGTTGCACATCACTTTGTTTGTTGCCTAATAGACACCTAATAAGTAATGCTTGTTGGTTGAGCAGTTGATTGTTAACGAAGAGTGAGAGGGTTATAAGAATTAGTGGTTTTCCAAGGTGTAAGGGACCTTGAAGGACATTTAATTCAATCAAAATCTGAAAAGTCTTCTGTCCACAACATGAAGGCCGACAAGCTTGGATGGGAGGAAGGTTCTTGGCATGGTGGGTCATTTCATTGAACTGGGACTAGGTCTGTGTAGGAGGGAGAGAAGACAGAGGAGTCAGGATGGAGCCAGACTGGGGCAAGCCAAGCTCACATCTCCTGGAAACCCTGCTTTTGGGGGTGCCAGGGTCAGAGAGGAGGTGGCTATACAGGAGATGGGCCATCCACACCCTCCCCCTAGTTAGTGCTACAGCTTCTCTCTCCTCCTTCTGAACACCTACTCCCTGCCATGCTTCCAGATCCCTTCATGATCCTTACAGATGCCAGGCTCTTTCTTACCTTTGGTCACAATCTTTCTATGACTTGAAATGACCCTACCCTTTCTCTTTTGTATCCCATACACTGCCCAGCCTTTAAGGAATAGCTCCAATCCTAGATCTTCCCGGACCCAAGAATCTCTCCTCAATATTCTCAGCACTCTCAGCTGTATCCATCATTTGGCCTTGATCAAATTATCACATCATTGTGTGTGTGAATATATATGTTGCTTATATATATGTATATACACACACATGTTTCAGTCATGTTCTACTCTTTGTGACTCCATTTGGAGTTTTCTTGGCAAAGATACTGGAGTGTTTTGCCATGTCCTTCTCCAGCTCATTTTATAGATGAGGAAATTGAGGCAAACAGGATAAAGTGGCTTGCCCAGGGTCACATAGCTACTAAGTATCTGAGGTCATATTTGAATTCAGGTCTTCCTGACTTCCAGACCCATTGCTCTGTCCACTACACCACTTAACTGCCCATATAATAAATAAATATATTATAGTACATGGATATATGCATGTGTGTGTATATATATGTGTGTGTATGTGTGTTCATGTACATACATACGTATAGTCTATCCAGTTGGGCTGTGGGACCATGCCTTCTGACCATTAACAGGATTTAAGTTCCCTGAGGGCAGGGATCATTTTATTTTTATCTGTATTGCAGGTGCTGAGCAGAGTGCCTGACACCCAGTAGGTGCTGAATAAAAGCATGTTGATTGATTGCTTCCAGTGCCTGTCACACATCTCTGCACACAGTAGAAGCTCAGTGAATGCTTTGGATGCGTGATTTAAGAAACATTTGAATGGAGTCAAAGCTGTGACCTAGGAGACTACACAGTCCTAAGCAATTTTCATTCCCTCCCCTCACTCCTGTTGTAGGCTAATGTTAATCCACATTCAACTCCTATTCACCTTCAAGAAGCAAACCTCACCTCCTCCATGCAACTGGGCTGGATTGGGCTGCTCCTTGTGAGCCCAGGGCTCTGAGGAGCAAACACATGATTATTCAACTGCCACTGAGCACTGGACACTTCAAGAATAAATCCAATCCAATCCAGCCCAGTTGCATGGAGGAGGTGAGGTTTGCTTCAATCCAATCCAGGTCTAGTTAACAAAACATTGCAGACACGTGCATTCCTTCATTGTTTGCTATTTTTCAAGACCTTTTACATTCAGTGTCAAAACTTGTCCTCACAATCTCCTTATGAAAATCATTAGCTGAGCATTTTCATTCCTCCTATTAATTTGCAGGATATGAAACTGTAGCACAGAGAGGTTCAGTGATTTGTCTATGGATGCACAGATAGTAGTTGTGGAGGAAGAACCAGAAGCCGTGTTTCTGAACATGTCTAAGCTCTTTCTGTTATAGCACACTGACTCCTATTTGTCATCTTTGTGGGAAACTGAACAGTAAGACCATCCAATAAACCCATTGAGAGGAAACTGAGAGGGAAGGTGGGACCCTGCCAAGAGACCAGCTCTCCAGTGTAAGGCTTCAGACGCATCGTGAGGCTGAGAGGGAACACGGCAAACAGATAAGCTCTGCCTACCATGCCACTGGCCCCAGGGAGGATCAGGTCTCTCATGTGTGAGCCTCTCTTCTTCGGGCTTCAGAGCTTTCAAATGCCCTTCCTGGTAGACCATAGCAGGACTCCAAAGATGGGCTGCCCTCAAGTCCATGTGACAGAAGCAGCAAATCTCGTATTAATGTGAGATGATTTAATTGGCATGGAGAAAAAAAATATCTCATCAAATGCCCCCTATTATGCAGCCCTCTGATCATTGTCATTTTCATCTCCACCATCATACTCACCTCCATTTCCATCTCCATCTTCTTCCTAACTTTCACTTTCATCATCACCTCTGCCCACTTTTCTGTCTGTCATCTCATCACTCTCTTCAGCCCATCTCCATTTTTATACATCATCTTCATCTTCTCCTTAAACTCCTCTTCCTTATTCATGCCATAGTCACCTCCATCAGCATGATCTTCACTTTCACCATCCTCCTCCTCCTCCTCATCACCATCATCATCATCATCTTTGTCATCATTGTAGTCATCAACATTATTAACTTCTTCATTATGTTAGTAACGGTCTTCATAAAACTTTAAGATTTGTAAAACTCTTTCTGAACAGCACTGCTAGGACAAGACTACTATTCTCATTTTATGAATGAGGAAACTGAGGCTCATAGAAGATAATTGACTTGCCTGAGATGACCCAGCCAAGCTCCAAGCCTGGGCTTTGTGACTCTAAGACCATTACACTGTGGTGCTTCTATAAGGATAAAAAACTCCAGAGTCTAATCTTTTTGAGGGGTCGTGAGGATAATTGTTACTGTTGGAGGTAAACCCAGTGGGGGTCAGCAGCCCTCTGAAGGATTCCGGCAGCCTGCTCCTTGTGAGCCCAGGGCTCTGAGGAGCAAACACATGATTATTCAACTGCCACTGAGCACTGGACACTTCAAGAATAAAGAATAGAAGCAAGATTGGATGCTGCTGTGGCCATCAATAATGGGGTCAAAGATAGAAACCTCGGGGGAAGAGCAGCGTTGGTGATGAGGGTATGACCTTTGGAGGAGGGGCATGGGCTGATGGACTAAGAAACACTCTCACTGGCCAGAGGGAAATTAAGTGAGAGGCAGGGTCATCGGAGGAGTCAGCAACAGAAACTACAAAGTCGCTGGTGATGAGTCCAGCAGAGGCCGCACTGAGAGTGGGCCTGGAGCCAGAGATAGACTGAAGGAAAGAGTTAATAGGCCATGGCGGCCTTCTGATTCAGAAGAATTAATGGACTGAAACACTCAGACAGTGGGCATTAAACAAACTCATCAAACCCCCTAACTCCAAATCATGCTGAGCTTTCACAGTGATTCAAATAAATAGCAAATAAAAAGCTAAAAATATTAAAAACCTTTTTATGGAGATTACTCTGGAGACCCAGTTGGACTGCTTGAGTTCTCTCAGAAGATATTAGGGATTTTTTAACATCATGATATTTAATAAGAAAGTGTTTTGGCAGAACGTCCCCCCACCGAGCTTATCATTTTAGATCGCTTTGGAAGTGGAAGGCTGATTTTTTAATAATTTACTAAACAGTTGAAGAATAAGGACAAGTGCTTTCATTAATGCAGCCATCGATATCTGGCTGTGGCCAAGGCAGGCCATGTTCTTCCATCACGTCCTCTCCCCCTACTCTACAGGCCTTGACTGTGCTCAGGTAACCATCGTGTCCAAAGCTCTCAAAGGGCCTTGGCGGATTTTCTCATTCTCTGGGTCAAGAGCTTCCTGCAGGAAATCTAAAAGGATGTGTGGTACCAAGCACTATGCCTAGAGCTATTCCCCACCTGCGAATTTGCAATTCACAGCATTCCACAAATGAGTTTTATTAAAAGAAAGAGAACCTCAAAAGAGACACCCCTTGTTGGGGTCCAATGATGGGTACAAATGAGCTTTCCAGAAAGATTAGATCTGTCAACCAATACAGAGAGGAATAATCTCTTTATCTGTCCTGTTTAAGGGAAGATCATGGAACTTAACTGGAGACAACCCACAGTGTTTTTGTAATACTCACATGTGGGGCAGAACTGGGGCCTCCATAGCAGAAATGGGAAGGGAAGCAAGGGGAAACTGCTAGGAAACCAATGGTGATCCACCGTAGGTGACAAATTTTACGAAAGGCAATGACAAACGCTAGAACAGGTCCAAATTAGGGCAGCCAGGAGGGCAGCCAGTGAGGGTCAGCTAAAGAAACTGATACTGTTTAAGGCACAGAAGAGATGACCCAGGGAACACAGTCATTATTTTAAGGCAGGAGTTCCTAGTGCCATTAATTTTTTTTTCTTTCCTTAAATATTCTTGATAATTGCATTTCAATACAATAGATTTCCTTTGTAATCCTAGGTGTTTCATTTTATGCACATGAAACCTGATTTTGAGTAGGGCTACAGCCTAGTTCTCCTTGGTCCCAGAGGGCAGAACCAGGGAGGTTCTAAAAAGGCAGCTTCAGCCAGGATGTAAATAACCCCCTCTCTACAATTCAAGCTGTCCCGATGTGGGATGGGATATCTGAGCCTTCTCCTTCCCTGGAAGTCTTCCAACAGACCCTGGATGACCACTTGACTGAGAGAAAGGAAAGGAATAAACATCTATTAAGTGTCTACTAAGTGCCAGGCACTGTGGTAAGCATTTTACAAATATCTTATTTGATCCTTACAACAAACCTCGGAAATTGATGCTGTTATTATGCCCGTTTTACAATAGAAGAAACTGAGGCAAACAGAAGTTAAGGGATTTACGCATGATCACACAGCTAGGAAATGTCTGAGGATGGATTTGAATTCAGGTTTTCCTGACTCTAGAGCCAATGTTCTATCCACTTTGCCACCTTGATGCCCTAAATTTTGATTTTGGTAAGGAAGTCTCTGGTTACATATGAGCTGGAGTGGATGCCCTCTGAACTACTTCCCAGATCTGAGGTTCTATCTCCCTCCTATGGGTGAAGTGGTAGAGCACAGTGATCTGGAGGTGATGATGGGGCTCCTGAGTGTCCTGGGAAGGACCTGCACACGAGTCACAAGAAGATGAAGGGGCCCAGTCCTTAATTGTAAATAAGCCTGCTTGCTACAGAACTGAGCTTGGATTGGACATATTAAATATTAAAAGCCTAAATCCATACCTTTCCCACTGGATTGGCCTCAAAAAAACACCCTATTTGAACGTGAACATCCTGTGTTAGAAATTAGCACTTGATAGGCTCAGATCTCATTTTCTCAGTTAATAAACTTACCCTTCTGAGCATTCATCACTTTAGGTTCTTTCCTTTCCCTCCAGATGGCTGAGAGTCTGTACAAAACCCTGCCTCTGCCAGAACCATGGGATGAAGCAAAACTCCCTTCCAAAGACAAGGAGTGCGGTAGAATTGAGGGCCAGGGTTTTTGGCTTTGTTCTTTGTTTTGTTTTGTTTTGGGGACAGGCAGAGTGATGTAGAAAGAACATTGGTCTGGGAGGAGAGAGACAGAGAGAGAGAAAGAGAGAGACAGAGACAGAGAGATAGAGAGAGACAGAGACAGAGAGAAACACAGAGAGAGGCAGACAGAGAGACAGAGAAAGACAGAGACACAAAGAGAGAGAGAGGAAGGGAGAAGGAAGGAGAAAGAAGGAAGGAGGGAGGGAGAGACTAAGACAGAAAAAAAAAGAACAGAGAGACAGGGAGAGATAAAGACAGAGAGATTCAGATCCCCCCTCTGACAATGAGTGTATGTCAAGGGTAAATCACTTGACTCCTCTAAGTGTCTGCATTCCTCAAGTGTAAATGGAGTTAACTATAATTGTTGTGCCTGCCTCATTGGATCTCTGTGAGGATTAGATGAGGTTGTGTATGTATCCTTCATAAACATTATGTAGAACATATATAAATGTATGCTTTTATTATTTTTTAACTGAATTCAGTCCAAATAGTTTATCTTTGTAATCATGGCTATGAGAATATCACATGAAGGAGAAAGGTCAGGCCCAATGGGCACATTGGAACAGGAGACTGAGGCAGCCCAGGTCCTCAGGTTCAGCATAAGGGGAAGGGCCTGGGACAATGAACTCAGCAGATGAGTCAGAACCTCGCCCGCAATCCACCATGGGAAAGGCTGAAGGAGGCGGACGTTAGAATACAGAGAGGAAAAGCCAGGAGTCACATCTTTCCTGATGTGGTGATTCGGTGAATACCCAAAGGAATGACTTGAAATCCCCTTCTGATGGCAGTGGCAGAGGGTTATGGTAAAGTCCAGTTTGCAAGAAGAGGATGTATTATAAATCACAAGGGATTCTGGGGTGGCATCGACTGATTTTCAGAGGGATCAAGGCCGAAATTCCAAGTGACGAGAAGTTACCTGTTGCATTCATTGTCTCCCCAAAGTTCTTCCTTTCCTGGTGGCTGCTGGTCAGTCTGGTCTTCAGTCTTTCCCTGACAATGTTCTGAACCACTCGAATACAATCAGCTGTTTCCTAACTTTCTGGTCTTATTATATAAATCCCCTGCATACATGCTACATTCCAGCCACTTGGATATGATGTTCCCTAGGCTGACCTTCTATTTCCTACCTTCAGATTTTGCACAGTCTATTCCTGATGCCTGGACTTCCCTCCCCCTTCACCTTTGAGCACCTCTGGCTCCCTTCAAAGCTCAGCACATGCTCCCGATCGCCTTGTTGGCATTCTCTTACTTAGCCTTAAATCATGATCCATTTACTCACCTGTAGAGAGAGATGAAAGCCACGTATGTACTACAGTGCCGTGTTTCCCAACATTGTTCTTTTTCTCAAATTCCTTTCAACAATGACAACAAAATGTGTTCTGAACTCCCAGGATAATTTCATATGTCACTCATAATATTATTTACAATCATTTCCTGCTTAAGTCAACATGAAATGTTGAGTATGATCCCCTTAGAACGTAGTCATGAACTCCCAAAGAGTTTGAGAACCACCAAAGGGCCACCACTGCTATAGAGAATGGAGGTCGGCCATGGAGTCAAGTCAAGGATGAAGTCCCTACTATGTTCAAGGCGTTGTGCTGAACGCCAGAAGCCAGGAAGACAGGAATTCACGTACCAGCCATGATATACTGCCTGGCCAAGAGCACACCCATACTCTCTGTCCCCCCAGGCAAATCTCTAAACCTTTAAGTTAAGGAACAGGTGCTGATATGCTTTGGCAGAAGAAGTTTCTGCAATAGGAAATCCCATCACTCATAGATATGACAAGTTTGGCCAAAAAGGAACAACAATTTACCTTTATGTACAGTGTTCCAAAAGTCTTAGTGCATTTGGTGGTGGGGCTATAATAGTTTAAAACTACATTAAGTAGTTTACCTGTCAACCCTGTGGAGAAGGAAAGAATTTATGATCAAACAAGAGATAGAGAACATTATGAAATGAAAAATGGATCATTTTAATTACATTAGATTAAAAAAAAAGTTTTAGCACAAACAAAACCAATGTGACCAATGTGACCAATGTGAAGGAAAGCAGAAAGCTGGGAAACAATTTTTTACTACCAGTGTTTCTGATAAAGGCCTCATTTCTCAAATATATAGAGAATGGAGTCAAATTTATAAGAATACAAGTGATTCCCCAATTGATAAATGGTTAAAGGATATGAACAGGCAGTTTTCAGATAAAGAAAGTAAAGCTATCTGTTGTAACATGAAAAAAATGCTCTAAATCACTATTGATTAGAGAAATGCAAATCAAAACAACTCTGAGGTACCACATCACACCTATCAGATTGGCCAACATGACAAAACAGGAGAATGATAAATGTTGGAAAAGATGTGGGAAAATTGGAACACGGATGCATTGTTGGTGGAGTTGTGAAATGATCCAACCATTTTGGAGAGCAATTTGGAACTATGCCCAGAGGGCTATAAAAATGTGCATACCCTTTAACCCAGTAATAGCACTTCTAGGGCTCTATCCCAGAGAGATCATACAAATGGGAAAAGGACCCACATGTACAAAAATATTTATAGCAGCTCTTTTTTTTTTGGTGGCCAAGAATCAGAAATTGAAGAGATGCCCATTAGTTGGGGAATGGCTGAACAAGTTGTGGTATATGAATGTAATGGCATACTATTGTGCTGTAAGAAATGGTGAGCAGGTAGACTTCAGGGAAACCTGGAAAGACTCATATGAAATGATGCAGAGTGAAGTGAGCACAACCAGAAGAATATTGCATACAGCAACAGGAACATCATACGATATTCAACTATGATTGACTTAGCTCTTCTCAGCAATGCAACTATCTAAGATAATTCTAAAAGACTTGTGATGGTCCACATCCAGATAAAGAACTATGGAGTCTGAATGCAGATTGAAACACACTATTTTCACCTTTTTTTTTCTCATGTTTTTCCCTTTTGTTCTGATTCTTCTTTCACAGCATGACTAATGGGGAAATATGTTTAATATGATTGTACATGTATAACCTACGTCAGATTGCTTGCTGTCTTCGGGAGAGGGGAGGGGAGGGAGGGAAAAAAGGAGGAAGGGAAGAAGAAAAATTTGGAACTCAAAATCTTATAAAAAGGAATTATAAAATTATAAAATCAAAATCTTATAAAAATGAATCTTTACATGCAATTGGGAAAATAAATACTATTCAAAATCTAAAAAAAAAAAATAAAAAAGGACACCCTGTATATTATATCCTCTCCTCTATACCTCTCCCAATATTCTTTGAGGGTAGAAACAGGGTTTCTTTTTCTTTCTTTTTTTTTTTAAATTTCACTCTCATATCACCAGAACCTATTATGTATACTATACTAAACTACTAGTATAATAGGTGCTTAGGAAATGCATGCTGACTTGGATATTTGGAATGGTTCTAACCTGACTGTGGGAGCACTGTCTGAGTGGGTTTCTCCTGATTCAGTCATATTCATCTGATTCTGAACCCTAATAACTACAAGAAATATGTACACACACATATACCTATGTGCCCATGTATGCAGCATATTCTCACATGTGTCTGCTTGTATAAGCAATCAGAAGCACATGAATCTGATGGAGTCATGTGGAAACAAGTTAGTATTTGACAAAGAGTGGTGGCCCAAAGACCAGAAGAGAAGAGAAGGCCATAGCCAGCTTTGGTTGCCAAGGGAAGTTATAGCCATTACTCTGGGCAACCAACAAAATTATCAGCATGCCTCAGGTGTGTTCTAGTCTTTCTGAGTGTTTGGTTCCACCCTGAAATTATTAGCTTGGAGAAAGACACAACCTGAGGAGTTAAATCTTATTAACAGGGCATCCTTAAGAGGTTATTATTTTATGTCACTTAATGTTTCTCCAATATCACATAATTACCAGCTAATAAGCCAGTCGTGTCTGAGCTGCTGAATTGGTATTTATCATCTCACAGCTAAACAGAGGGCTCCAGTTACAATCAGATCATCTCATCCCAGACAATGGGTAGCATTTATTCCCACCTCAGCCTGCTTTAAATACTCTTCCATTTAACTCAATTAGCTAGGAATTCAGAAAGTCAGAATAGGTTAAGCCCCCTCTAATGGCAGACTTCTTTCCATCCTAACTAAAATTAATTGCAGCCTCATTTTGCAAAAGTATGATAAATGTCACGCTAATTAAATAGTGTTAACCTCACCCGCTATAATTATTTTAACAGAGAAAAATATAAGTATGCTATTAAGTGTGCTCCTTAGTGACGAGGGCTCACCAGCTATGCTGAAGACCATTCATTCAAATCTCTCACGTGATTTTGGGGAAAACTTCATTTCCACGGACTGGGGTGGAGATGTTTCACTATGAAAAGTGTAAGTTTTGTTTCCAGATCACAGGAAAGGCATACATGGTCTAGTTGGTCCACACATCTTTCTTTGAAGACTCTCCCAAGACATTTGGCTGGGTTAGTTTATTGCCTTTCAAATGGGCCTCTCTCCCTCCAAAGGTGTGGATTCCTTATCATCAATGCATTCCACAATTTCAGTCATATTGAAGGCCGTCATGTTGCATACAATAGAAAGATTGTCGGCCCTGGAGTCAGGAAGAGCTGGGTTTAATCCTATGACGCTCACTAGCTGTGTGACTCTGGACAAGTCACCCCCTCTTTCTGTACCTCAGTTCCACACTCTAGAAAATGGGGATAATAATCTCCCTATAACCTCCCTCCCAGGGCTCGTTGTACAGAAAGCAATTTGGAAAGCTTAAAGCAGCAGAGCAATGGGAGTCATCATTTTTGGTCTGTAACTTTAGACCTTTGATGAAGAAGAGTCATTGGAGACTTCAAAGAAATAAGTTGCAACTGACCCTTGAAAGTTTGCAAAGTCTTTGACATATGGGATCTCCAGTTGCTATTATTACGACCGTTATAGAGATTAGGAAATCTCTTAGTTATCTAGGCAGTCAGGTAATAAATATTTATTAAGCACCTACTAGGGGCCAGGCACTGTGCTAAATTCCATAAATTACAAAAAGAGGCAAAAGATAACCCCTGGCCTTCAGGAGCTCACAGTTCCATGCTCCAGGCAGCCCACTGAGTCTAAGTCGGAGAGAAAGTGTCTTCCTGAGTCGGGAGACCTAGTTCTTTTACCCAGAAGTCCCATATATCAATGCAATTTCAGGCCCAGTTCATGTGCCCTCCCCGACAGACTTCAAAGTATTCTATAAATGCCCATTGTTCTAATTATTAGTGCGGTTCAAATTGTATTCACTTTCTTAGATGCCACATCACATGACTAATTCATCTAATTGTCATCCCTGTCTGTATTTGTTTGCTCGTTTTCCATTGTTCAACAAAAGCTATTGTCTCCTCATGCCTCCCCCACGTTATTTTGATGCTACTGATTTGTTGTTTTGGGTGGGCTTTTTTTTTTAATCTTTAGAAAGTTCATAGAATTATATAGATAGAGTGAAAGAACTCTGAGGCTATCTAGTACAATAATCTCATTTCACATATAAAGAAACTGAGGCACAGGAAAGTTAAATGACCAAGAAAAAGGCCACACATGTGGTAAGTGGCAGAATAAGCGTTGAAAGCCAGATCCTCTGATATTAAAACCAACGTTCCATCTCCACGCTGAAGTTCATCTGATTGGAGTTGGTTCATTGTTTAAGCCAGAGGTATTTTTTTTCAATGGTGTTTCTGTCTTTCTATGTGTTAAACTTTCCTCTAAACATCAGCTCACCTGACGATAGGAATAACATGTCATCTATGTCATCACCCAAGAAACAGATAAAATGGACTCTTCCAAACTGTCCAATGTGGTCTTCAAGGCCCTGGATACTGGGCTTCAGACACATCTTCATCACTCTCATCTATGACTCGCCTCCATAACCCTCTGCTCCATTGACACAGCATCTCAAATGTATAAGCTGCTGGTGCCTGCAATGTCCTGCCTCATTCATCATTTCCTCCAGTACGATCCTCAAAATAGCTTCTGAGGTGGGTGGTGAAGTTCAGGGAATGCTCCATGCACACCAATGTTTTTCTAAATATTGTCAATCAGTCAGCCAGCATTTATTGTGTCCTTACTATATGCCAGGCACTATGCTAAGCTCTAAAAACAGAAATATGAGCAGAAAAACAGCTCTATCCCTCAAGGAGCTTATATTCTAGTAGGGGAGGACAACACATTGAAGGGAGCTGAAAAGGGGGGCAGGACCTTGGTAGCCAGCAAAGGGGGTGGAAGAGCAAGTCCTTGGTGCAGATTGGAGAGGAATGAGACACAACTGGCCTAGGTGCCCCACTTCAACAAAGGTTCTAGGAGTAGCCATCTGATCAGAGGGAGAAGCCTCAATGGCAGAGGGTACATCCAGTGTGCGAATTTCAGGGTTTCTGGGGCATGGCAGAGCAGGTCTAGAGTGAATAATGGAGAGTAAGTATAATGTGAACATTTCCGACTCTTTGTCATAACTTGACTTTCCTTAATGGCCTTCCTCTTTCCTCTCCCTTTGACTAAGCTCTAGCCATTCTTCAACATTCCATCTAAGTCCTCACCTCTTCCAAGGAGTCTTCCTTGATTGTGCTTGTCCTCGTTGGTCATTTCCTTATTTATACACCTACAGCATTTATTGTCAGAGCCTTTCCCTTGGCACTTGGTCTTACAATTACTTGTATTTTTGTCCATCTATTTCTGGGAATGTATTATCTCCAACTATTGAGCCCTAAACTCCTCAAGGATAGAGGCCATAAACTGTATTTCTTTCCTCCCCTTTCTACCTCCCAGGCCACAACCAGTAAGAATCTAACCTACTGGTAATCCTTGGGGAGAAGATGAATCTTTGGTAAAGCGCAGTGTCTTCCATCTTGAAACTGATTAAAAAATATCCTCCCTGTTCTTGCTATTTCCATTCTACTCTGGACCTTTTAGCTCTTTATGGAGCCTTCAGAAGGCTCTTGTTGCAGCTTTGGGACACAGGACATTCTCCCCTTGAGGATCAGATATACGAAGCCAGAATGCTTTTTGATATAGTTTCTCCAAAATTTTATTATCAGGAACAATCCTGGATCTTAGTCAGATGGAGGCCAATGGCCCAATGGTCTTTGTTGTTTAGCCGGGGCAGATGCAGAATACTTTTTGAAGCCTATTTTAAAAGGGTGCTATTTGGGGGGAAGGGAGACAACCCACCTGAGAAGGTAATTGCTCATTTAGGGTTGTCATACAAAATCACTATTTGTGAACAGATCCTTGGCATCACAAATCAGAAAAGCACCTTCTGGCCGCGTCCGATGGGCCAATTGATTTTCTTGCCATGAATGTAGGAAACACTGGGTAGTCAACAAGCCCTAATAACACCCAGACTGCTTGATTAAAACAGAGTAATTGAATGAAGTCCACATGGCGCTGCAAATGAGGTGAACATACAGATTTACACAAAAAAGAGATGAATGCCCCCTTTCCTGGGCCCAATGCTCTATTATCTTCTGTAGTTGGCATCTCCCTGGGCGTATTTCAATGGTCCACGATAATAGCTGCCACTGGGATGAAAGCCGCAGCATGGAGGGGTGCTGAATTACC
This sequence comes from Vombatus ursinus, assembly GCF_900497805.2. NCBI lineage: Eukaryota > Metazoa > Chordata > Mammalia > Diprotodontia > Vombatidae > Vombatus > Vombatus ursinus. The sequence goes on along the minus strand of NW_020950172.1, from coordinate 4,580,733 downwards.
CAGCCATGTTGACAGCTGACACATCTGCTCTGGCCAAATGTTCTGGATGTGATATTGACCATCCTACCTTTCACTGCGGGGTGCTTCCTCCCTCCTTTTGCAAATTGCTTCTGGGCCTCAAAATCGCAGTGATCGCCAAACATAACACGTACATCCAGCCCACACTTAAAATCTTCCAGCAGCTCAAGAGTAGCACCCTGCAGTAACCAAGAGCAAGAAGTACAACACCACACCACAGAGTTAGAGCTGAGCTAGGGTTTAGCATATCTTGAAGGCTGCTCCAACTCTCCACTATCTTGGGGAGTGACCTTGGTCAAATCACGTCCTGGGACTGGGACTCAGTTTCCTCACTCGTAAGTGGAGGGGCAGGGATGAAGAGTTGTATGAGATGGTGTCTAAGGGGGCTCCCATCTCTGACATTTTCTGTTTTGAGGTGCCTGTTTGCTATCTGTCTGACCCCAAGCGAGTTACATGACTTCCTTTATCTGTAAAATAGAGATGATAATCCTGCCCTACACATCTCAGAAGATTATGGCAAGAGTACAATGAAACACCATTTATTCAAAACGCTATCCAAATAGAAGTTATTCTAGTTACAAATCCCAAATGCTCAGATACAATCCATTTTATTGGAGTTTGAGAATATGTATAAATTGACTTAGAATGGATTTTCCCCAAACCAGAATAAAGGACAAGCCATTTCTGATCAGGATTAACTAAAGAACCAAATTTCACCCGATGAAACAACCCGGAGGAAACACAACAGCCCAGGAGACACTGACTTACAAGTAGTTCTGCTTCATTTCAACCATCAGAGCAAAGTGATGCCTCCATCCTCCTTCACCTTCAATCTTCACTGAGACAACCACAAGTAAGATGAGAATGAAGAAACTGGAAAGGAGATTTAATTCTCAGGGTTAGTGCAGGTAGGTTCTTGTAGGGGCCTATATTCTAGACCAGGGATGCCCCAACAGAAATCCTTTCTAGAACATCCACAGCCTGGAGTTACCCGGTTTTTGCTTCAAAATGCTCAAGGTGGAAAAGCTCATTACAACCTGAAGGTGAAATGTTTTGCCCAAAGTCAGACAGAGTCAGTAGGAGTAGAGACAAAATCTGAGGCAAGTTCTTCTGACTCCAAACCCAGTTTTCTTCCCACTGTGCTACTACTGACTAGAGTGGGAAGGTGAGTGCAATGATATCTGGGTGAAAGAGTAGTCTGATATTTTTCTTCTAGAGAAAGGAGGGAGCCATTGATGACTTTGGAGTGCTTTGGGAAGATTTCAAGAATGAAATTCTGAAGACAGAAAGGGAAACAATTATAGCAATGAGGAAAAATGGGTTTTGTGGGAAGAGACATATGGAATCATAGGCAAGTCACCAACAACCATAGATTTTTTTAAAGGACCATATGAAACACAGAGAAGAAAATGTATCTAATAATCTAGTATTAAATAAACACAAAAACCCCAGCTACTGGAATAAGGACTCACTGTTTGACAAAATCCCCTGGGAAAATTGGATAGCAACAAGGAAGAAATTTGATTTAGCACAACACCTCACACGTTATGCAAAGATAAACTCTAAATGGGTGTGATCTAATTAGAAAGGTCATCTCACAAACAAGTTAAAGAAACACAAGGAAAAATTACCAATTAACTCTATAGATAGAGGAAAGGTTAATGACAAAGAAGGAATATAAAAGGTCACAGAAGACAAAGTGGATAATTTTGATTACATAAACTTTTTAAAAATTGTACAAATATAATAAATCTAAAACCAACAGGGAGATAATTAGTTAAAAAAAACTTTGCAGCAAAATTCTGTTAAACATCTCATATCCAAGATATATATGGAACTGATTCAAATTTAGAAGAAAAAAAGAGCCATACCCCAAATGAAAAATAGTGAAAGGATATGAACAGACAGATATCAAGAGGGAAAAAAAAAACTAGCTATCGATAGCTATATGCTTCAAATCATGATTAATTAGAGAAATGGAAATTAAATCAATTACGAGATATCACCTCCCACCCATCAGATTGGCAAGGATGATAAAAAGGGAAATGATGAATGTTGAAAGGATTGTAGGACAATTGAAACTTTGACATACTGCTGATGTGAATAGATATACTCATTCTACAAAGTAATTTGGAATGATAAACACAATGTTGCTAAACATTACCCGTCTTTTGGCCCAGTTGTATTGCTATTATGCCTTTACTCAAAAGAGATAAAAAAGAGGAAAGCTTCTTTATGTGCCCAATATATTTATAGCAGCTCTTTTTCTGGTGGCACACTAAGAGACTGCCCATCATCTGAGGAATGTCTGCATACGTTGGGGCATATGAATGTGATGGCAAACTCCTGTGCTGTAGGAAATGAGGAAATAGGTGGTTTCAGAGAGAAATAGAAAGACATATGAACTGTTACAGAGTGAAGTGAGCAGAGCCAAAAGAACAGTTTATATTGTAGCATCAGCATTATTAAAAAAAACATGAAGAATATTCAGGATTTTTATACATTGATAAATAATGAAATTGTTATTTTCAGAATTCCAATAATCTGAACAATTTTAACACCAACAATGTCAAAACAAACCACTTAGAAACAGGTGAGGATGATGATCAACAGAATGATTAATAGAGTATATTATCCCAGGGAATTAATAATGAAACTTGTTAACTGTGACAGAAAGGTAACAAACTTAGGATACAGAATGAGACATCTGTTTATGTCTCTATCTATGTATTTATCTCTTTATCTATGTATCTTTCATTTCTATCTCTTATCAATTTATACGTCTACATATATGATGTCTCTCCATATCTACATTTAATCTAGATCTTAATTTTGTATAGAGAGATACAGTGTAATTTTATATAGAGAGATATAGTGTATAGAGCACCAGGCTTGAGGTCAGGCCGAGTTCAAATCTGGCCTCAGACACTTACTATGTGTGTGACCTTGTGCAAATCACTTAACCCTGTATGCCTCAGTTTCCTCATCTGTAAAATAAGCTGGAGAAGGAAATGACAAACTACTACAATATCATTTTTAAAATTTTTTTAAATTTTTAAATTTTTTTGGTTTTCGGTTGGGCAATGGGGGTTAAGTGACTTGCCTAGGGTCACACAGCTAGTAAGCGTTATGTGTCTGAAGCTGGATTTGAACTTGGGTCCTCCTGAATCCAGGGCCAGTGCTCTATCCACTGTGCCACCTAGCTGCCCACATTTTTTTTTTATTTTTTAAAAAATATTTTATTCTGAACCTAAGAAGTAAAACAAGCATTTCCATAACACAGTAAAATAGAAAAAAAAAGATGATTGTACACGAAATTGCAAATCTATTATGTGCAACTTACTATTCTTTTAAAATATATAATAAAGTTATCCTGTAATTTTCTTTTTTTCCCTTTTTTCCTCCCTCCCCCCACCCTAGATACGGCTACCATTAGACACAAATACGTGTGTGCATGTATATATATGCACACACACACACGTGTATATGTAAAACCATTCTATACCTCAATTTATCAGTTCTTTCTCTGGATGCAGATAGCATCTTCCTTCATATGCCCTTTGTAGTTAATTCGGGTATTTATAATAGTCAAAATGACTTAGTCACTCAAAGTTGTTCTTAAAACAATATTGCTGTTACTATGTACAACATTCTCTTGTTTTTGCTCATTTTGCCCTTGATTATTTCCCCAAGTCTATCCATGTTTTTCTAAGATCATTGAGCTCATCATTTCTTAGAATATGGTAGTATTCCATCACAAGCGTGTACCACGACTTGTGCAGCCATTTCCTAATTGATGGGTATCCCTGCAATTTCCAGTTCTTTGCCAGCAAAAGGAGAGCGGCTATCAACATTTTAGAACATAGAGGTTCTTTTTCTTTTCCTCTCATCATCTTGGGAAACAGATCTAGTAGTGGTATTGCTGGGTCAAAGGGTATAGGTAGTTTAATAACTCATTGGACATAATTTCAGATTGCTCTCCAAAATAGTTAGATCACTTCACAGTTCCCCCAACAGTGAATTAGCGTCCCAATTTTTCCACATCCCTTCCAACATTTGTCACTTTCCCCTTCAATCATTTTAGCCAATCTGATAGGTCTAAAATGATATCTCAAGGCTGTTTGAACTTGCATTTCTCTAATCAATAATGATTTAGAGCATTTTTTCATATGGTTAAATGTGAAGAATGTGGAGAATAGTATTCATCAGACTTGTGGATAGATGAACAATTTACAAATAAAGAAGAGGTAGAGAGCAGTGTGAGGTGTAAAATGGATCATTTCTATTCCATTAAAATAAAAAGGTTTTGTACTTTAATAAATAAATAAATTAATAATTGGACAATAAGTAATCAATCAATAAATAATTAAATAGTATATAATATAGATTAAATAATAAACAATGAATAAATAAAAATAATAATAAATTGATGAAAAGAAAATAGATATATTTGTATTTTTGTGGGCAGCTATTGAGAGAATTTGTTTTGCTTGACTATACATATATTTTTTTTTTGTCTAGGCAAGGGGGTCAAGTGACTTGCCCCGGGTCACACAGCTAGTAAGTGTTATCTGTCTGAGGCTGGATTAGAACTCAGGTCCTCCTGAATCCAGGGCTGACGCTCTATCCACTGCGCCACCTAGCTGCTGCTACATATTCGTTAAAGGAAATTTACTTTTATTTCCACACTTGAGTATGTAGTAAGATAGAAAAGAAGTAGATTTCTTTTATTTTTTTAATAGAGAGGATGGGAGTTACTAGAGATGAGGAATGTTGTGTGCAGTTTTAAATGAAGTAACTGTTACTAATTTTACCTGTTTTATTTGGTTGCAAAGAAAGCTCTCCTGAAGTGAGAGTAATTCATAGATTTTTGTAATGTAAGAACAAAACACATCAATATAATAGGAGTAGGAAGAGAAGAAGAAGGAGGAGGAGGAGGAGGAGGACGACGACAGCAATAACAACAAAATATGGCATTGAGGGTAAGTAACAGTGTATAACTGTAAGGGTGTGGCATGGTCCTTTTCACATAGTGTTGAGGATACCAAAATCCTGAATAATCTGAGGTTGTCCAACAAAGGTCTGAGGAGCCAAAAGATGTCGTTGTTTTTACCTATATTAGGAAAAACCAAGGTATCCACAAAGAGAGAACTCATTGGTTGGGGTGAATGGGAAGATAATGATGGACAACAAGGAAAAGGTTGAACTTCTCATTCCTTATTTTCCTTCTGTTTCCTCTGAAAACAAAATAATGACTTTTTCCCCCAGACATGCCAGAAGACAAGTGACCCATAGGGAATCACCACCCCCACCCCCTCTCCAAGCAAGTAAGGAGACAGCAAGGAAGCCACTGGAGCTCTTTGTTGAATTCAACCAGGTCAAGAGTTGTAGCTCTTAAATCTATGCCCTTGGACTCTAGAAGAAATGGCAGGTGGGATTTCTGGACTGTTATCAATGATGGGTGAAAGATTATGGAAGAGGAAGCTGTACTACATAGTTAGAGAAGAATAAATTCTGATTTTCAAAAAGAAAAGTTTTTTGGAAGAACTAGAGTTAGTCAGTTACTCAACATTCCTTTATTATGCATTTCCTACCTGCTAAGTACTGTGATAATTGGTAGGGATACAAAGAAAGGTAGAGACAGTCTCTCTATCCTCGTAGCAGAATCCAACTATAACCCTTGAGCTTGGCTTCTGTTCCTGAGAAACTTCTACAAACTATTAAAGAGATGGTTGTAGAAAGGGTTTCAGAAATTAACTGGAGTACAAATGACTTCATGAAGAATAAGTCATACCAGATTCACTTCATTTCCATTCTTCACAGGACAGGATTTCTAAAGGAATAGATGAAGGAAATTCTGTGGCTTGCCTAGATTTCAGCCTAGTATTTGATAAAGTATCTTATGCTATTATTTTAAAGAATAGGAAGAAAGAGGTATTAGACAATGATATGATCAATGGATTCCAAATTGGTCATTGGTCCAACAGTCAAAGAGTACTGGTTAAGAGTGGTTATATAAGTTACATTTTTAAGTTTTAGTGGTGCATTTTTGATACTGTCAATTTACACAACTTTATATTCACAAAAATGTACCTGGTAACGAATCTTATAACAAAGAAAAACAGTTGAACAATAGAAAATAACTCATTGAATGTGTTTAACAGTATATGCAACATTTTGTACCCATAGTCCCCCACCTCTCTACCAAGAAGCAAAATGTAATACACTATGCCATCTGCAACCCTTATTGGTCAGTTCATTCACATTATCATATTTATTGCAGGGAAAGAAAAATGGCACAGGGTACCAATGAGAGAGATTCCCTTGACATCAGGAAGACCTAGTTTCCAGTACTATTTCTCTTGTCTACTAGGTGCGTGACCACGAGCAAGTCATTCAGTGCCTAAGTGACCCAAACAACTGTGGAAAACTGTAAGTTAGAGAGTATAGCTACAGTTATGAACTCCTAGGACCATGGGGTGAGAGCTGGATTCATCTTTACAGCTCATCATGTCTAATCTTCTCATTTTAAAGACGGAGAAACTGAGGTTCAAAGATGTTAAATGACTGGCTCCATCATCAGGAAGATAATGTATCAGAGACAGGACCACATCAAGAAAAAAATGCACTGTATATGTTCTTTTGGATCTGTTTAATTTACTCTGCAAGGTTCATGCAAATCAATTAGCAAAAAGCATTTAAGTATTTGCTGTGTGTCTTGATCTGTGCTAATTCTTCTAATGCTTTTCTGAATTCCTTATTCATTATTTCTTATGATTCAATAACATAAATATGTTCTTGTGCCATAATTGATTAGTCACTTCCCATTCGCTGGATATTCATTTTGTTTCCTATTTGGGCTACTATAACAAAATTCACAGCCTCTTTTGAAGCCCTTTTCCTGTTCTTTAGCATCATAAGCTCAGGTGACCAACTTTCTTGGACTCTCCCCTTTTAGCAGGGGAAGGTCACTCCCACCCCCATGATACCCCCTTTGCTTTGCTGTACAGCCAGCACACCCATTAAGGCTTCTGGGATCCCTGTATCATCTATGACAATTGGGTAGCTAGGGAAAGAAAGAACGGTGACATATTTTGACTGGTTCTCTGTTTTGCAAGAGCTTAACGATGACAGGCAAGTCAATCTTATGGAGGAGGATAGGACAGTTTCTCAAACAGACAAGGGACCCAGTACAGAGGATATGTGAACCAGGTTTAAGTGGCCCTAAATGAGTAGCGAGCAGAGTTATTCCTCTGACCTGGGGAATTCTGCAGCAGCTCTGGCCCCATTGGTGAGTTATAGACATCATCCCACTGAGATGACTACAAAGGGAGACTAAGAAATGGAGCTATTTGGAACCTCATTATATCTATTTTTACCCATCAAGTCACAAAGACTTCATCACTGTCGAGCTCCTTTCAGAAAGTAAGAGGCAAGGAATTCACTGTTTCGTTACGTAGGAGCCTTTGGGAAAAACTGCATAACAAGGAGCAGCCTTCTTTTTGAGGTCATTATTTCTATCCCAAAGAGTCAGGGCTTTAACTGGGCAGGGGGGGCTGGGACTCTGTGTGTGCATGTGTGCATGTGCATGCATGTGTGAGCGTGTGCGCATGTGTGTCTTTGGAAAAGGCAAGAGCACAGGGAACGTGTGGGAGGATGCAAGAGAAAAGCGGAAATTGGGAGCTCTCAGTCCGTTTCCGAGAAGAGCCTCATATGAACACCTGACGCTAAGGATTTGCTTACTAAATGCTTGGAATTGGACAAAAGGCAGCACTTGTCAAAGCAGCGTGAAGAGCTGAGAGCTGGATGGATGCTTTCATTATTATTGTTATTTTTAATTTACAGAACTAAAAAGCATTTCTGTAACATGGTATAATAAAAAAGATGATTGCATATGAAGCTGCACATCTCTTATGGAAGACAATGACCCTGAAGCTCAGAGTTGGGCAGATATTTGCTATAGTCACAAAAGTGAGAAATAGCAGAGTCAGGATTTGAACTGAGGTTCTTGGCTCCAAATCCAGTGTGTTTGTTTGTTTGTTTGTGTTATTACATGACCCCACACCACACATGACATCATTCTCTTCTCCAGAAAAAAAAGTGGCACATGAGAAATTTGAGATCACACAACTACCAAAGATGCAGTAATTCAATAAACCAAATATGTTATGTGCCAGCTGAATGCAGGAGAGGTGCTGGGTGTAGGGGACAGTGAAGTGAGTAAGATCTGGCCCCAAGCCTCATGGAGCTTCCTGCCTTCAGGAGAGGGGAGATACCCTAGCACAGTGTCTTGCTCACAGGAAAGGGTTATGAAATGCTTGCTGAACGACTTACATGCAGAGACAACTATTGACTAAGGAAGAATGTGATCAGGTCTTCAGGGAAATGGTCACATTTCAGTAGGGCTTGAGAGCTCGGCAAGTATGGAAGAGCTTCTGAGATTCAGGGTCCATGTCGGTGACTGGGGGACTCTGCCCCTCTCCTGCTTTTCCCACATCCAAAGGGGCCACTCGGTCCCTCTTCCTGATTCAGCCAGCATCCAAAGGGATCCATGGTCCTCTATGGTTGCTGAGGGGTATTTGGGTTCCAGCTCCTAGCCTTACAAGGAAGCAGATCCCTATGCCCTGCCTCACGAAGCTGGCACTTCCTCTGGCTCTTCAGTTAGTGTCTGCATGGGCTTGATCATGAGACCCTTAGTAACTCGGGCGCTGTAGGATCTAATCTTCTGACTTGCCTCATCTGCTGCAAGCAGCTTGGCAGAGTGGATGGAAGACTGAGCTTTGGAGTCAGAAAAGACCTGGCTTTAGATCCTGAACCTGTCACATACTGGCCGTGTGGACCCTGGCCAGGTCAGCAGGTGCCCAATCAGTCTGCAGCAATGAAGGCAGTTTCCGCATTGGGAGTTTTCTACACTGATCAAATTACTCTAAGCCCAGTCAAAGGGTGAGAGAATATTTGCTTCTCTGTTCGTGGTCCACAGAGAGAATGGATCAGTAGGCACTTTAAACCCAACCTAACTGTGTGGATCTTTGTATGATGGTGGAGGAGGAGGGGGTGGGGTTGGGAGTGAATGATGAGCAGGCATCATAGTGCTCTCTGGCCCTCTGTTATACTTGTAGGGATGTGCAGGATACTGAACCCCAGGTCAAGGGCATACAGGCGCCCCCATATTTTCTCCTTATCTCCTGCCTTCATGTCATCTTTTCTTTCCAGGAATATTCAACAACCCACAAACACTTCCTTTAGGTAGGGAACTCTCTTGTTGGGCAGTATAAGAACTTTAAATGCCCTTCCATTTTTTTCTCCCCTGACATTCCCTTTATCCTAGTGAGCAGCTCATCAGCCCTAGGGGCCCATGCCATGGCCTGGCTTCACAAGGTAACAGCTGGAAACAATGCTGGGTCAATGACAAGGGCTCCTTCCTCCAAATTCTATGTTCTTCATCTAAAATTTAGGTAACTCTTTAAGGTTTGCAAAGAGTTTTACATGTATAATCTCATTTCATCCTTGTAACAGCTTCATCCTCATTTTACAAATGTGAAAACTGAGGCCAAGAGAGGCTGAGTAACTTGCCCAGACTCACATAGTGAGAAGGATTCAAGGTCAGCTTTCCCTGTCTCCAAGTCCCCTTGAGTCTACTTCATCACACAGCCACCCCTTCCTCCTGTCCTTCTCTCTGGGGCACAGTTTCCTCCTCTAGCCATCAAGGACTTGGGCTCCATGGCTTCTAAGAGCCCTTATAGCTCTCTAGGTCTATGCAGTATCCTCATCTCCCAGATGGAAGGTTGGGCCAGATGGGCCAGTCTCATCGATTTGCTGAGCTCCAGCTCTGCCCCTTTATGAAATAAATCACCCTGTTCAAGACACCTAAATTTTCTGAGCCTCAGTTTCCCTATCTACAAAACAGTTATAATAACGGATGCTCTGCCTGCTTCACAGGGATGCAAGGAGGCTTGAATGAGATACTGCACATGAAAGAGCTATATAAATGTAAGTTATTATTATTCCTTTTTGACGCACTTTGGTAATTTCCAATGATGGAGCTACATTTTCTGGGGAAAATGTGTCAGCCAATTGACTGTTCTTTATTTTGCCTAGAAACGAACTAATTTAATACTGTCTTGGAATATTCCAAGAAGAGAAATTCAAATGATTTAAATAGTGTCCATTGCCAGGGAGATGGCTGCTGTTTGTTCGTCTGTCAGAGGCTGCAGGCGCAGGGCTCAGATGAAATTTCCGAGATAAGGTAACTGGAGGATTTCTGAGAACTGTTTGCTCTGTGATGGAAAATATGCCCAGGAAACAATGTTGTAGCAAGCCATTGAATTAGAGGAAGCTGAAATGGATGGTCTTGTGCTCAGGAAAATCAAAAATATTCAGCCATTATCTCTGTGGGCTCGTGTTCTTGGGAGTTCTGATCAGAAACTATATTAGGGTTTTTTTAACTTGGACCTTCAAATTCTAATCTCAGGTAAGGTCCCTCTGTAGTGTCACAAAATCTCTCTGAATTGGGAGAGTGCTGAGAGGTGGTAGGGAGGGTGCTGGTATCTGTTCCAATATTTAACTGGACAGAAAATGTAATAATAAGGAAGAATATTATACCAGCCTTAATGTACTCACTTGGAACAATAAAGTGGTCCACAAAAAAAATTGGAAAATAGCTTAACAAAAAGTGGAATGAAATTAATAATAAAGGCATATTAAATAAATGTAGACCTCCATACCCCTTCCTGACAGCCTCTATGTATTGTGCCTTCCGTTTTCAAGCTATAGTTCTCATCTCCCTTCCACCGGAAACTTGGACTCTATCCTGAAGTCTGGCTTTGGTGGTGAGCTCTCACATTATTTTACTGGAACCCATGCCCCCAAGCTATTTCCTGGAGGTCTCTTCACTACTGTACTGCTCACATCCCCCCACCTACCACCTCAGTCTCCAGTATCCTTCTAAGTATTGTCTTCTACCATTAGAATGTATTCTACTTGAGGGTCAAGACAGTCTTGCTTGATTGTAATTGTTTTCCCAGCATTTAGCACAGTAAGATCTTAATGATGCTCTAGCTATATGTATGTATATATGTATGTATGTGTGTATGTATGTATGTATCTATCTATCTATCTGTGTCTATCTATCTATGTGTCTGTCTATCTATCTACCTATCTTTTTCTCTGTTATCTAGCTATCTAATCTAGTTTTTGATCAATCAGTTGATCGATCGACTGTAACAGAAAATGGCTTAGTGCTGAATGGAGTTTATGAAACGACTGAGCTCTAAAATTGGAATCTGAAGACCTGTCATGGTTGACAGCTACATGAACTAAGACACCAACACATTGCCAAAGAAGCACCACACAAGTGAATGAGCAGAGTTATTTGAGGAAATTAATGGGATTATAATGGTAATTCATGATCAAATCATTACCACCTATAGTAGTGGAAAGTAGTGATCAATATAGCTCATGTAAGAAAATGGCAGAAATATCACTACAGACTATAAAAATTTAGGACATACCAAATGCTGAAAGACATGACCTGGTAGCTAGCATGCTACATAAGCAATCTTCTCTTTCTCTTGGACTGAGAAATCTCCTTACTACAAACATTTACCTAAAAATGTCTTGAAGAACTCAACTAGGAAACGGTACTACTGAAAGGTAATGAAAACGGAGGTTTTCCCCGATTGCCATAAAATGTGCATTGAAGCCTTGGCAGCCAGGAAAAGAATTTGAGTGTTTTTAAAAAGGGTCAAAGAATTGAGATGAAACTAGCTAATTAGATTAGGCTGCATGTCTACATTAATACTGAGAACTGCTTCTCTCTATGTATTGGACAAGACCCATAATTCCCAGGGTGAGTGAGACTCATCTCTATACTGGGATCTCTCCCACTGGATTAGCCTTTGGAGCTTTTTCCTCTGTATGTTTGCAAGAAATTCTGTGCAGTCCATGCAGTTGGGGTCTTTTATTCAGTGAGACTCTCAGTTAGAGGGAGGCCCTACCATCTTGGTGACTCTGGACACAGAGAAGCTACTTCTGCTCTGGTAGCCCTGAGAATTCCATTGGAACCAAAGGACCCCAGGGGTAGGGAAGAGTTGGAGGTGATCTTCTTCATTCTCTCCAGCAGATGTGGGCCAATATGTCTCAGATGGGAAGCCTTGAAGGATGATCAAGGGAGCAGAGGGCCTTTAGAAATGGACCCTCCCTAAAGGCCTCAGGGTTTTATATAGGGCAAGCTGCTTATCTCAAGGCTTCTAGTGAAATCTCTTTGGGGCAATCAAATTTGCTCCTTCTACCACATTGGCCCCTTCCTGGGCGGGGGGCTGCTTGGCTCCCTGCCCATCCAGTTGTCTCTCCCTTGATTCCTCAAAAGGTTTCTCTGGCTAGATCTGAAGCCTGTATGAGTATTCAAGGGCCTCAGTCACTACTTAGGGTCAGAGAGAATTGCCTGGGTAGTGAGGGTTCAGTGACTTGACCAGGGTCACATAGCTAGTGTGTATCACAGATAGGCTTGAACTCAAACTGTCTTGACCCTGAAGCTTGACCCTATCCATTATGCCTCATTGCCTCTTGGCATAATGACAATAGAAGCCAGCTATTCCTGTCACAGGAGGCAGTGTACACAGCGATTTCCCCTACAACCATTCAGTGGGTCATTGGCAGTGCAAGTTTTATCATTAACATTTAACAAAAAGGAAACTGAGACTCAGGAACTGAATTAGCCATAGTCACAAAGCTCTTAAGTCTACTGGGGGCAGCTCTCCCACACCTCGCTTCTCATGTAGTACAATGTTCCTTCCTTTCCACTGTGCTGGCTCTTCTAATATCTTTCCTATTATTTAGGTTGCCTTCCCACCACCATCTCTCAGGGTAAACCAAAGATGGAAACCGATACTTTGGCTTTGGCTTGGAAACTTTGATTCCCCACAGAGTGGAAGCCACCTGGGTCTGACATCTCAGATTGATACCCGCTGCACTACATCAGTATGCAACATAGAGCCTAGTGGAGGCCCTGCCAACCTGTAAAGATGAAAGAGCTAAAATTACCTCCAAACAAGATATGCATCTGGAGAAATGCCTTCCTAAGACATGCTCACCAGGAGATTCAAACATGGTGAGTGGGAGAAGGGTTACGTTTTGTGACTTCCAGGCACTTTCAAAGAAGGAAAGATTGTATGGGGAAATATCTTCCCCACTTGATTTGCCATACCTTTGCTCCTTATCCCAAATTGAGCCAACTGGAGGGAGGCCTGGAAGCTTGATCTGCACCTTCAGAATCTATTTGAAAACTAGGAAAAAGTGGAAAGAAGAAAGTGGAATTGTAGACAGCACAGGTATGTTGCCTTGGAAATAGGCCAAATGACTTATAAGCAACAGATGGGCACCAATAGCTCCTCTGGAAATCTGTGAGCAAGTCTCCAAAACAGAGGAAGAAGTGCTCGGTATTGAATCACAAAGAAAATTACTCATTTATAGTTGTTTGTTTCAAGACTTATTAAAAATTGAGACCCAGCTTCCTGGGTTCCCAGGTCCTTCAATAGATGTGGAGAGGATTTTGAACAACTGTCAGTGGGCACAAAGGATTAATTTCTCTGCTGGTGAGGGTACAACAGAGAACAGGGAGGATGATTAATGTGTTGGGAACTAAAACTTAGAAGTATTCAGAGTGGGAACAATTGAGCAGGGCCCTGAGGAATGTGAGAGAGAAAGGAGTGTTATTTGGCATAACAGAGGTGATACTGCGGACCCCAGGAAGGACGAAGGCCTCCCACAGTGGCTGGGGCAATGGACAGACACAAAAAGGAAAGCAGATGAGATAATCCTTTAAGAAACTTGATCTTGCCATTCCCCATTTATTCTACTTCCAAGTTCACTAACTCCACAATTCCCTTAACGAATCCTAGTCTTTTATTATTCAGCCTTCAATTCAATTCAACTCAACGCCTTGTGATGCCTTACTAACTTATTAGACAGTGACCTCCTTGAGAGCAGGGACTGTTGTTTATTTTTAATTTTAATTTTTGCCCTTCTTTGTGTCCCCATTCACATGCAGCCTGGCACAGAACAGGTGGTTGACTGATGGAGTTTTTCATCGTCAATATGCCCTGCATTTCCTGCCCTCTCTCACCTTAGTTCTTTCCCAGGTCAACAACCCTGCTCTAGCTTTCCCCCTTTCTGTATCTTGACTCCTTCATGAACCAAGTCAACTACATACTATCATGTACCCTAAAATCCCTTAACCTCTTGTCCTATTGTCCACGAGGCCATTAAAACCCCTTTGCTCCTGTTAATCTGCTATTGAACAGAACTTGAAGAAATCACAAAATTTTACTGATAGGTTTAGACATTTATACATCTTATTTCAAGACATTTAAACCAGAAAGAACCAGAAAGAATTCAAGTACCAAGGAGGACAGTCAGGATCACACATGACTTAGCAGCCACCATCATAACAGAGTAGAGAGTTTGGGATACAATATTTGAGAAGGCAAAGGATGTGTGCTTACAACAAAAAACAAAACAAAACAAAACAAAAACTTACCCTCCAAAAATCAAGTGTAATCCTCCAGGGGAAAAATGGATGGTTAATGAAATAAAGAACTTCCAAGTACTTCTATTGAAAAGATGAGAGCTGCATAGAAACTTTGAAATTCAAACATGAATTAAGAGAAAAAGAAAGACGAACATGATGAAATATCATAAAGTACTAAACAAGGATAAATTGTTTAAAGTCTAACATGGGAAGATAATACACGTGTCCCCTCTGAATCCTACTATCTTCAGGGGTCATAGAAAAAACTCTAATTAGAAAGAAGGTACAGAAGTGTTGTTTTTTTTTTTCCTTTTATGTTGACCTTAAAGAATTGGAAAGTAGGGGAAGAGGAATGTACTGGGAGAGGCAGAAGAAAGAGGATAATTAGGAAAATATTACCTCCCAAAATCAGGGTGCACAAATAGAAATAAATAGAAATGAGAAGGAAGGAGCGGAGAGAGTAGGCAACACTGGAACCTTACTGCCATTTCAACTGGTCAAAGGAGTGAAGAACATACTTATATATATGCTAGCAGTTGAGTATAAAAATGCAGTTCACTCAACAGGAAAACAAAAGAGAGAGAGGAGAAGAAAGAAGAGAGAATTAGAGGGAGGGCAGATTAAGGGAGACATTCGTCCTAAGCAAAACAAACTCTATAACTGTACAACATATCTGTGTAGTTCTTTGCAGTGCAGAATTGGAAATTTAGGGGGTGCCCATCAGTTGGGGAACAAGTTATTGTATACAAATGTGATGTAATACTATTATTTTAAGAAATGACAGGAGGGGATGGATTCAGAGAAATCTGAGAAGACTTGTATGAAATGATGCAGAGTGAAGTGAGCAGAACTAGGAGAAAAATTCACAAAATGACAATATTATAAAGACAAGCAAAATGATAAAATGTCAATTAAAAAAAATCAAAAGATTGGGATATCTTATCATTGCAATGACTGGCCTGTGTTCTAGATGACTAATGATGAAGCATGCTACCCAACTCCTGAGAGAGATGTGAAAGTCTGAGAGTACAGAGTGAAACTGTTTTTTTTACAAGACCAATGCATGAATTTATTTTGCTTGATCATCAATAGTCAGTCAACATATTAATTACTTACTATATGGCTCAATAGGACCAAATGGAAAATCCTCTGGAATTGAAAACCCTTAACAACACTTCATCTCCTAACTCTGCATTTTGACTGGCTATCTCTCATGTCTCGACTTTTCTTCCCCTTCATCTCCATCTCTTAATTTTTTGGACCTCCTTAAAAAACAATGACAACAACAAAAACAACAACAAAAAAATGAACAAACAAACAAAAACCACCTGACCTCATTGAAAGAGATGATGAGGGAAACTATATTTTGCTAAAAGGTACCATAGACAATGAGGTAATATTAAATATTTTGCAGCAAATTATTTTTCTGATAAAAGCCTCATTTCTCAAATATGTAGGGAACTGAGTCAAATTTATAAAACAACAACAACAAAAAGAAGAGTCATTCTCCAATTGATAGTCAAAGGATATGAACAGGCAGTTTTAAGAAGAAATCAAAGCTATCTACGTTGTTCAGTCTTTTTTTCAGTCATGTCAGACTCATTGTGACCCCATTTTTTTTTTGGCAAATATACTGGAGCGGTTTGCCATTTCCTTCATCTCATTTTGCAAATGAGGAAACTGAAGCCAACAGGGTTAAGTGACTTGCCCAGAGTCAGAAAGTAAGTGTCTGAGGCCAGATTTGAACTCAGGAAGATGAGTCTTCCTGACTCCAGGCCAGAGCTCTATCCATTGTACTACCTAACTGCCCTGCCTAGTACATGATAAGCACTTAATAAATAATTGTTGACTGCCTGACTAGAGGAAAGGAACCAACTTTGGGGGCCTCATAATTGAACAGGAGCTGAGTCAGAATGTCTTCTACAGTCATTTAGTCCCTACCTAGAAGTTTAATGAGGTGGAGAACTTATTTCTGTTTTGATTATAACATTCCATTTTTTTGGAGATCTCTATGAGTTAGGACATTTTTCCTTCTATATAGTTGAAACTTCCAGGCATTAATTCTAATTCTGCTCCCTGACATCCAGCAGAACAAGGCTGTTCCCTCTTTCACCATACAACCTGTCAAATACTTGAACACAATTATTATATGCTGCTAAGTCTTGTCTGCTTCATACTCAACAACAATCAATCAAACATGAAACATGCATTAAGTACCTACTGTGTGCCAGGCATTGCACAGGGCAGCAGGGATGCAGAGACTAAACCGAAGGAGTTCCTGCTCTCATACAGCTTATATTTTATTAGGAGATTTGACATGTACAAGATATCACCAGTTTCTTCTATAGATTCAAGCATGACACATTTTTGAGCCTTGAATAATCATCATCACCCTCTACTAGATGTGTTATCATTTGTCAGTGTCCTTTGAAGAAGCTGATGGCCTAAAAGGAAGAGTCCAGCAGATGAGTCTGATTAAGGTAGTTCACAGAAGGGTTAGGATCTCTGAAATCCTGCTCACCTTGGGCACCATGCTTCTCTTAATGCAAATTAAGACTTCATAAGTTTCTTGGGGGGTGGTATGGATTTGGAGGGAGGTTCTATGACATTTTTACTCATATTAGGATTTCAGTCCATTTAAACACCCCAGATCTCAACAGCTAAGCAAATTGGGGCATGAGAATGGAGTGGAAGATTACTATGATGTAAGAAAAGATGAATACTGAAAAAGCATGGGAAGATTTATATGAACTGATACAGAGCAAAGTAAGCAGAGCTGAGAAACCAATATATGCAAGATACAACAAAATGTAAATTCAAAGAGAAAAATGCTCTATACAACAGAGAGTAAATACAGAAGAATTAGAGAAAATAAGCATGGCACCTGAGAAGATACATGAGAAAATACCTCCCCATCAATCCTTTGCAGTAGGGGCAGGTCCATTGGTGTTGTTCAATGTATCAATTAGTTTTGCTGATTTTTTTTCTCTATTGTCTTTTTCTTTTTTTTCCTCTAAAATATGTTTTGTTATATGAAATGGCTCATGGGAGGAGGAAAAGCAGGGAGAGGAGGAAAAATATCTTGGGGGATATTTAGGAGAAATAAAAACAAAAGATATCAATAAAACTTACCAACCCTACTATGAAAACTTTTGTTTAGCTACAACACAACTCCCCCACCTTCTACTTGTGAAGTTCATTTTTTGAGTCCAAGTTCAAATTTTATCTTAATAAAGTCTATCTTATCAAATGTAACCAGCTGTTCTAGTCTATTAAATTTTTTAACCTGACTCTGTCTTTCAATATATTATTGATTCCCCCTAACTTTGTGCCACCAAATAATTAGCTGATCATGTTTTCTATGACTTCATACAACCATTGATAAATATGTTGAAATAACAAGGGAAAAGAACGGATCCTGGGGCCATTTTATTTAGAGATCTCTCTCCAAATTAACATTAATCCATTAATCACATGAAATAGCTAGTAGATGACATTTTTTTAAGCAACTTATGGTTTGTAACAGGCATTACATATACTATTTCATTTGATCCTCACAGAAACCCTGTCAAAAAGATGCTATTATTAATCTCAGATAAGAAAAGCTAAGACTGAGGGAATTAAAATCACTTGACCATGGTTGAAAAACTAGGAAGTGTCTGAGGTAGAATCAAACTTAGATCTTCCTACCTCTGAGTGCAGAGTTCTACCTAACATGGCAAGCTTCACTCTCTCCATCTGCCTGCTCAACCAGCTATGAAATCATCTCAGTGTTTCTTGAAACTCCTCAGATTCTTATGACCATTTCTCCAGGTATGGAAAGGACAAAGAAATGAGATAACAATAACACATCATGGCCTTTATTTTCCTGCTTTTCAATAACTGATTTCCCACACCCTCACATCCTCTAAACCCACAGGGGGCTTCCACTCTATTGTATTGGAAAAAGGACATGGGGCCTAAAGTCAAGAGAGTTGGACTGAATCCTTCCTCTGACCCTAACCCAGTATTTGATCACAGGAATGTCATTTTGTTTTATTAGGCCTCAGTTTCCTCACTCTTAAAGTGGGATTAATAATACCAGCACTACTTTCCTTACAGCGCTTTCACAGAGTATATTGTAAAATTGAAGTGTT
>NW_020950172.1:4500020-4561952 GCF_900497805.2 Vombatus ursinus | reverse complement strand
CTCTCTCTCTCTCTCTTTCTCTCTCTCTCTCTCTCTCTCTCTTTCTCTCTCTCTCTCCCTCTGTCTCTCTCTCTGTCTCTCTCTCTGTCTCTCTTTCGGTCTCTGTCTCTCTCTCCATCTTCTTCAAAAGGCCAACAGGTGAGTCTTCAAATGCTTTTCTGACATCTAGATAGCCTCTCTATTATCCAAATCATCTTCCATTCTAGTAACTTTGTAAAAAAATACATTAATTGCCCCTTTTCTTGATTCTTCTTTCTGTTCTCTCTTCCTGCTCCCTCACAAACTACCCTTTAATAAAATGTAGTAAAATTTTGCCAGGATCTAAAGTTAGGGTCAATAGCCAAAAGTTCTAAGAATGTATCTTTGTCCCTATTTTGAATACCAGTACATTTGCCCTTCTGCAACCTTTCTTTCATTCAGAAGCCCCATCCTTTGGTCTTTTCAGTACATTGGAATGTAGTTTATCTGAACCTGATGATGAACTCATTTAGGACAGCTAGAGGCTTGCTTGTCATCTCCTTATTTTTCTCATTTTTTTCTATATTAGAGAAAAAAGAAGAAAAATGGGCAATGAGTGCCTTCCCTTTCTCTATCATTTATTAACCTCCAATCAGAAGTCTTGTCCCTTATTTGATCGAAAATGGTTCACTTCTCTCACCATCCTTTTTTTTATTTCATTCTGAACTTCAGGTCTCCCTGAAAGGCTTTTAAAAATTTTTATTATTATAAATTTAATAACAATCGGCAAAAATAATTAAAAAATAAAATAAGGTATAAACTCTTTTAGAAAGCTTTTAGAATTTACCAAAATAAACCTAATCAGTTTAAAACACCATAGATACTGAAATTATTCTCATAGGACTCTGCTATGTTTTTATATTCATCCTGCATACTTACTTTTATTTCTGCCCATGTTCTGAAGATGTATTATAAAAATGTGAATTGACAGTATTTGACAAAAACTGCTGGGAAAAGTGGAAAACAGTATGGCAGAAATTAGGTATAGACCAACATCCCACACTTAAAACCAAGATAAGGTCAAAAGGAGTACATGGTTTAGACATAAAGGGTGATGCCATAAGCAAATTAGGGAACATGGAATAGTTTACCTGTCAGATCAGTGGATAAGGGAAAACTTTAGGACCCAACAAGATATATAAAGCATCATGAAATGCAAAATGGATAGTTTTGATTATATTAAATTAAAAAAGGTTTTGCACAAACAAAACCAATGCTACCAAAATTAGAAGGAAAGCAGAATACTGGGGGCAGGGGAGATCATAGCAAGTATCTCATAAAGGTTTCATTTCTCAACTATATAGAGGACTGAGTCTAATTTATAAGAATACAAGTCATTACTCAATTGATAAATGGTCAAAGGATATAAACAGGCAGTTTTCAGATAAATAAATCAAAGCTAGCTATAGTCATATGAAAAAATCTCTAAATCATTATTAATTACAGAAATGCAAATTAAAACAACCCTGAAGTACCACCTCACACCCATGTGATTGGCTGATATGACAGACAAGAAAAAATGACTAATGTTAGAGGGGATGTAGAAAAACTGGGACACTAATGCACTGTTGGTGGAGTTGTGAACTGATCCAACCATTCTGGAGAGCAATTTTGAACTATCTATAAAATTGTGCATACCTTTTGATCCAGCAATACCACTCCTAAATTTGTATCCTAAACAGATAAAAAAGGGAAAAGAACTTAGTTATACAAAAATATTTATAGCAGCTTTTTATGTAGTAGCTAAGAATTGGAAATTGAGGGGAAGTCCATCAACTGGGGAATGGCTGAACAAGTTGTTGTATATGATTGTAATGGAACATTATTGTGCTATACAATATGACTATGATTTTGAATATGATTTTGAAGAAAAAACTTCAAAAGATTTACATGAACTGATGAAGAGTGAAGTGAGCAGAACCAGAATGACATTATATACAGTAATAGCAATATTGCATAATGCACATCTGTGAATGACTTAGCTATTGTTAACAATACAACGATCGAAGACAATCTCAAAGGACTCAAGATAAAAAAAAATGCTGTCTGCCCCCAGAGAAAGAACTGATAGAGTCTGAATACAGATTGAAGCAGGCTTTTGTCCTTCCTTCCTTCCTTCCTTCTTTCCTTCCTTCCTTCCTTCCTTCCTTCCTTCTTCCCTTCCTTCCTTCCTCCTTTCCTTCTTTCCTTCCTCCTTTCCTTCCCTCCTTCCTTCCTTCCTTCCTTCCTTCCTTCCTTCCTTCCTTCCTTCCTTCCTTCCTTCCTTCCTTCCTCCTTTCTTTCCTTCCTTCTTTCCTTCTTTCTTTCCTTCCTTCTTTCCTTCCTTCCTTTCTTCTTTCTTTGCTTCTTTTTGTCCAAGTATTCTTCCACAAAATGACTAATATGGAAATGTTTAACATTGATATAATATATAATACACACACACATACACATATTATATACATACCATCTCCAGGAGAAGGGGAGAGGGGAGGGAGAGATAGAATTCGGAACTCAAAACTTAAAAAAACACAGCAAATGCTAAAAATTGTTTTGACATGGGAAAGTACAATATTATTTTGAACAATCTGAGCTGCCTGCAGAGTCCTCTGTGAATCCACCTTACTCTCTAAAGTGAACGCTTAGATTGTTTTCTGTCATCAGAATTGTTCCTGTTCAAATTCTCACAAACTGATCCTGAGGAAGCTTCTAGACCTCTTGCACCCACTCCCCTTGCTGTTTTTTCTCTCCACCTTTTGGCCATGTGTTCCTATTTATCCTTTCTCGGAACACCTAAAATTCCAATTGCTAAAACTGGATATCTGTTATTGTCCACATACTGATCATAAAACCTGTGATTGAGTGGCTGCATCCTAGCAACCCTGCCCTAAGTTTTACTTTGGTCCCTCCCTTTTCTAAGGGCATTGACAATTTCTCGATGACTGAATCTGAAGATGATCAATATGATAAGAGAACTCAAAGCAGTCAGGATAACTCTTGTAAGAATCCAAGTTACAGCTGGAGGATTGAGAGGTCCTCAGCGACTTCAGAAGGAAGGTGGTGACTCTTCATCTGTACTCAGCCTTGCTGACATGTCACTTGAAACTCTGTGTTCAATTCATGAGTATAGTTGGATCTGACTGTCCCACTCCACTGCACTCAAGTCAACTACACTTTGAAGGGTCAAAAAGAGCCCAGTGAATTCCAGAATCACAGAATTCTTGAGCCAGAAAAGACCCTGGGATTCATTTAGTCCAACTTACATCTGAGTCTGGAATTCCCTCATTAACATTATCAACAAGCGGATATTCAGTTTCTATCTGAAGACCTTCAGAGATGGAGAACTCCCGCCCTCCAAAAGCAGCCCATTCAAATTCTGGACAGTGCTCATTGTTGCATTTTTTTCTTTCACTTAGTTCAGACATCATCCCCTTTTTAACTCATACTGATTATTCCTAGTTCTTCCTTCTGGCAACACGTATGAGTCTTCTCCATGTACCTACCATTCTTTCAGATTTTTGACTATCTGTTCTACCTCAAGTGGAAGACCTCTCTTCCCCAGGAACACCAGCCCTATTACTTTCAGGAATTTTTTTTGCAGCAATAAAATATTTAAAAAAAATTAAAAGCACTTTCATAAACCTGATAAATCTATTATTTTAAAAAGCCACAATAGCAGTTATACAACCATGAAGGTTAGACAGATGCAAACAGAACCAATCGCATTCTAAATGGACAAACAATCTTTCATGCACCAGACAAAGTAATTAAACCAATGCTGTTACATCATCTTCAGGATTGATCCATCTCCTCACCACCATTCCCTTTCTCCTTTATGAAACATCTTTATTAAATGGTTCAGCCCTGTTCACTTTCTTCCCAACAATCCAACAAAATGCCCATCTTATCCCAAGGCTAACTCCAAATTACCTTCTTTTAAAGTTCATTTTGTTGAACTGGTCCTCACAGCGTGAAGACTTATATCCAAAGTCAAAACAAACAACAGGGTCTCAGGAAGGGTCACAGTGCTGGTACTTCCAAAACTCTTTTTATGTCTCTCTTGAGTCTTGTATTTGAAGATCAAATTTTCTGTTGAGCTCTGGTCTTTTTATCAGGAAGGTATGGAGGTCCCCTATTTCATTGAATATCCATCTCCTGCCCTGAAAGATCAGCTCATTTTCACTGGGTAGTTGATCCTTGGTTGTAGTCCAAGCTCGTCTGTCTTATGGAATATCATGTTCCACACTCTATGGTCTTTTAATGTAGAAGTTGCAAGGTACTGTGTAATCTTGACTGTGGTTCCATGATATTTAAATTGTTTCTTTCTGGCTGCTTGCAATATTTTCTCTTTGACCTGGTAATTTTGGAATTTGGCTATTATATTCCTCGGTGTTTTCAATTTGGGATCTCTTTCAGGAGGTGATTGGTGTATTCTTTCTATGGCTATTTTACCCTCTGGTTCTAGGACTTTAGGGCACTTTTCCTTTATGATTTCCTGAAAGATGCTGTCCAGGCTCTTTTTTTCATCATGATTTTCAGGTAGATCAATAATTTTTAAATTGTCTCTCATGGATCTATTTTCCAGGTCAGTTATTTTACCAGTGAGATATTTTACATTTTCATCTATTTTTTCATTCTTTTGTTTTTGTTTGACTGATTCTTGCTGTCTCATAGAGTCATTAGCATCCATTTGCTCAATTCTAATGTTTAACAAATTGTTTTCTTCTATTAGATTTTATACCTCCTTCCCCATTTGGCCAATTGTATTTTTAGGGACTTGTTTTCTTCAGTGTACTTTTTCCAGTTGGCCAATTGTATTTTTTAAGGACTTGTTTTCTACAGTTAATTTTTGTCCTTCCTTTTCCAAGCTATTGACTCTCTCTTGCATACCTCTCATTTCTTTTCCCATTTTTTCTTCTGCCTTTCTCATTTGACTTTTAAAATCCTTCTTGAGCTCAGACCAGTTCATATTCCCTTTTGAGGTTCCAGATGTGGGTTTGTGGACAATGTTGTCCTCTTCAGAATTTCTGCCTTGATTTTCACTCTTCCCATAATAAGAATCTATCGTACATTTCTTTTTGCTCGTGATGTTTGCTTATTTCCTGGAATTTAAAGAGATTGAGCTCTCCTGCTGGGGAGCAGAGGGCACTGACCCAAGTTTCTTGTGTTGGGAGCCTAGGGCCTGTTTGATGGCTTTGTGTGCTGGGGCCACTGAAAATGTTGGCAGTTGGAGGCTGTAGGATTCTGGCAGCTTACCTGATGTTGGGCTGGAATCAGCAACACTTGAATTCTAGGAATAGGATTGGGTAGTGTGGCTCCTGGGAGATTTCCTGCTCACCCAGGCCTTTCCTTCCTTTTGCTTTCTTCAGCTCCTTTCAGGTGGATGTTGTACAATGTTTATCCACCTGGGGCCCCCTGGAACGTTGCTTCCCTTAGTTTTGCTGAGGCACTGGGAGAGCTGGTTGCTGTAGAATGCTGAGGCACCTGGTGATTTTCTGAGCTGGTTTCCACCAGTTCCCCCACCCTCAATGAGGCACCCAGGGGTCCACGTTTTGGTGTTTGCCTGCTCCACCACCTGGGCTTCAGGATCTCCTCCTGGTATGCTGAGGTGGGGCTTTCCCCTAGCTTGCTGGGATGCCTCCTGTTCTGTACTGCTTCTCTTCCCTCAGGGTAAGAGGGGCCTTTCCAGTTAATCCCTCAAGCTACCTGGGCTACTGGACTGCTGCACCTCATCTTTCTTCTGGTTCAGCTGTTCCAGGGTTTTTCCTGGGGTGATATTTTCTGGGCTTTCAGGGGCTAACAAGGGAGGGTAAGAGAGACTCACCTTTTACTCCATTGTCTCAGCTCCCGCTCCTTTCAGGGATTTTCAAATGTCAGGATCATCAGCCCACTCGTTATCTGGGTCACCTTTCACAGTATATGTTTCTTAGGTCATGGTGACCAGATCTGAACACAATGCTCCAAAGAATGCAGATCAGAGTGCAGAAGTACCACCACTTTCCTTGTTCTGGATACTATGGCAACCAGAGAAAGGCCCAGCCATCTGAGGATTAATCACTTGTTCTTCTAAACCATATCAGATGCCTCCTGTTTTGTGCATACTTTGAGAGGTTTTATCAGGAAGCTGATAATCCTGAAGAATGAAAAGGCAACATCCGAAGATTATAGAAAATATAGTGTCAGTTTGGGAAGAAATTTAGAATGCATCTTGTCCAATATTCTTAGTTTGCATATTAGGAAACTGAGGCCCAGAGTATCTAAGGTGATCATATATTACCTGATCCCTTTATACTCTCAGTCTTCCTATACCCTACACCACCCTGCCCCCCACACCCAACATGCACATCTGTCACATAATCTGCAATCCAGTGACACTGGTTTCCTTGCTGTTTCTCAAATGAGATATTCCATATTCCAGCTCCTGGCATTTTCACTGGCTGTTCCCCGTGTCTGAGGTTTTCTCCTTCCTCATCCTCCAAGAGTTGTTGTGAGGATTCAATGCCATAATAATTGTATAAAGTGCTTCGCACAGTACTTTGGCACAGTACCATAGTAAACACTCTGTAAGTATTTGGTGGTGTTGCTATTATTGTTGTGGTTGATATTATCATTGCTATCTCTGTCTCCTGGCTTTTCTCACTCAAGTCCCAGATAAAAGCATATCTTCTACAGAAACCTTTGCTGCTCCTGGGTTGATTATCCCCAACTTACCCAGTCTGTAGCTTGTTTGTACATAGTTGTTTGAGCTATCTCCCTCATTAAATTGAGAGCTCCCTGAGGGAAGGGAGGGGCTGTCTTTTTCCTTGCTTTGTGTCCCCAGAGTTTAGCACAGCTCATGGCACAAGGAGGCCTGACCCAGATAGTGTCCGATCTGGGACCTGAATGCAGTCTCCCAGGCATAACAGACCACATTTGTCTCCAGAAATGCTCTCTGTTTCATTTTTCCTGGTTTTACACACTGTGAAGCCACAATTAACAGATGGTTTGAGCACTATTATGCAGAGTTCTCTTTCCCCTTCCTACCCCCACCCCAGAAGACTAGAATCCTCAATTTAATTTCTTAATGACAGGAGAATAAAGTAAGCAGTTCAGAGTAGGAATGGAAGCAGTGGTGTGAAGCCATGTGCAAAATTGATATTTCAACCATCTTGATAACTTATTAGGGCACTGGCCACGCAGTGTCATTGAGTCAAGTGATAAATCTTCAGTCAAATGCCCTTCTATTGCACATGGCAAAATAATTGAGCCCCCACAAAATGGATGTCCCATCTGGCTGCTTCTTCTAAATAAAACCCACCAACTCCATGGACACTCAAGACATTGAAGAGGAGAGCAACTGGAGATTTTCCTAAACAGTGGAGGGAAAGAATGCAGCTGAATTTGGCTTCCGCACCATTGTAATCAAAAGGGTAAACTTTAATCACGATGTCAGCATGGCCCTGCTGCTGAAGCCCTAGAGGCTGCTGGGTCAGTGTGTGGATAGGCAGCAAGACGAGGGCTCAGAATGAAACAGGAAGGGATAAGGTGGGATAGGCAGCTAGGTGGCATGATGGATAGAGTGATAGACTTGGAGTCAGAAAGACCCAAGTTCAAATCCTGCCCCAGTCATTTATTAGTTGTATGACCCTGAGAAAATCCCATAGCTTCTATCAGCTTCAGTTTCTTCATCTGTAGAATGCAGATGGTAACAGCACCTGCTTTACAGAATTGCGTTGAGCTTCAAACATGACAACATAAGTAAAATACAAACTTTCCACTATGTCAATACTAGCTATGATGATGATGACATCTGGGACATGGTTTGGTGTGTTCCATAACTCCAAGTTGTCCATTATCCCCAAACCCAAGCATTTTAGCACCAATGGTCTCCTGGTGATGCCCCATGACTACAAGTAATGGATTGTCATGATCTCAGAAGAATTGAAATTGTGAGTGATTCAAAGGGCAGATGAAGGCTGAGAGTCTTTGACATATTACCAACAATGATGTGCATGAAGAAAGCGGTGCAGAAGACCCCTGGACATGTACAACCAGAGATGAAGATGGGTTGGCTGTGCCTCAAGAGTGAGGGATAGCAGGTGCATGCTGCCTGTGCTGCCCTGGCATCCTCTACATCTCTTAAGGACCATGGAAAGAGGTCCAGTGTGCTGAGTGGGTATTCCAGGCTGAGCAGTCTTGGAGAGGTGGGCCTCTGAACCACTAGGGAGAGCACCTGCAGAGATGAGATCCCATATCCACTGAGATCCTGAGGGTCAGTCAAGGACCTTGTAGGATAGCTTGCAAGACAGTCTTACATTCTTGTATTTTTCAGTCTCCCACTCATTGTCGGGGGAAGGGGTCCTGGCTCCCGGTGCAAGTTATGTTCACAGGAAGTTCTTAAAATGATGTCCATTGAAGTAACTGGAGTAAAACAACTAAAAAAGCCTTTTCAATACCTAGTTGGGCCATCGATCTCCCTTAGACCCAGATATAGTGATGGGAACCAGAAACCTGGGTCATCACTGGGATCTGGGAATATGGACACCTCTCTCCCTAGGACTAAGGAGGGAGGGTGGGAACAAAATAGAAGAGGAAGTTCATCTTCACTTTGAACTTGCTCCAAGTACTAGGGGTATGACCCAACTTCATACTTATTGGGAACAATAATAATGACAAAAAGTCCACATTTCTGCATCACTTTAAGGTTGGAAAATCACTTTCTTCATAGTATGTTGAAAGGTAGATGTTGCAATGCTTTTTATTCCCAACTAAGACACAGTTTTCTCTGCTCTAAAATCCTTCCCCTCAGCATGTGCACGCACACACACACGCACACACACACACATGCACATGCAAGC
Organism: Vombatus ursinus; assembly: GCF_900497805.2. Classification (NCBI taxonomy): domain Eukaryota; kingdom Metazoa; phylum Chordata; class Mammalia; order Diprotodontia; family Vombatidae; genus Vombatus; species Vombatus ursinus. The sequence goes on along the minus strand of NW_020950172.1, from coordinate 4,553,118 downwards.
ACACACCCTTTTCTGAGGCCTCTCTTAGCTCTGATTTCTCATGGATGATCCCTATAAAGCATATATAATGACATGAATCAGAGTTCTGATTGTGCTGAACAGATTCTGCCTCCACTGGAGTCCCTGAGGTGAGTTCCAGCTCGTTAGCTCAGTCCTGAGGGATTGCAGTAACAAACAGGACACATGAATGCCCCCCCTCCCCCTGCACCCCAGCTCCCCCACTCTGAGCCACTTTTTCCTCCTCCCTTCGGGCAGCCTTTTTGGCCCCTCCCCAGTTGGGTCTGTCGTCATCAAGGGAAGCTGAGTCGAGAGCTGTCAGGTTCCTGCAGTAGGGATCCTTTTCTCTGAACCCTTATCTCTCATCTCCAGCTGGCATTATACACAGCTTATCACTCCCGGCGTGAGACACTTGTGAGATAGGAGCTGCTTCTAGATATAAAACTCTGGCGTGTCTCCATCGTTGGTGACAGAACACCGATTAGTGACATTGTAGCGAAGACTTTGGGGACCATCAAGACCCACCCCTTCATGTCATGAAAGGGGCAACTGAGCCCCAGAGAGAAGCGGCTGAACTAAAGTCACTAAAAGCGGTGATAGAGAAAGGACGCGAACCAAGCTCACCCCCACCATTCTCTCTCTGCTCACCTTGCCTCCCTCACTGACCCTTCATTGGGAGCTCAATTATGAATCCACCTTGTCCTTTTGATGAATGTTTCGGCAGAGGCGGTGTTTTGTTTTTTAATGTTTTGGGTGTTCAAGGTGGTGTCAGGTCAGAAGGGAGGCAGGTCATTGTTTAAGTGTTTGAAACAACAGGTGGATGTCTGAAGATAGAAAAAGGAGCAGAGGAAAGTCTTTAGCAGTCTGGGTAGGTTCTGTACTGAGGATTTAGAGGAAGCACAAACAGAACAAAGCATATAGAGGAGTCACCTGGGATAGATAGTGTGGGTAATTATGATTCACTTGGAGGAGAGGTGAAGCATGCTGGGGGAGGTGGGGGACAATGAAGAAGGAAGGAAGCATTCGTTAAGCTCTTATGTGCCAGGCACCATCCTCAGTGCTTTACAAACATTTTCTCCTTGGATCCTCACAAAGGGGAGGTGGGTGCTATTATCCCCATTTTATAGATGAGAAAACTGAGATAGACAGAGGCTAAGGACTTGCCCAGAGTCCCACAGCTAATAAGTGTCTGAGGATAGATTTGAATACAGGCTTTCCTGACGCCAGACCCAGTGCTCTATCTACTTTTTACAATAATTGATTGCTGTCTTCACATACCTGGAAAACTATCAATTGGAAGAGGGTCTCAACACATTTTTCTTAGCCCCAGAAGGCAAAACCAGGAGCGATGAGAGGTGGGGGATTTTTTTCAGAGACAGGTTTATGTACCTAGAAAGAAAAAAAAGATTGTTACAATTAAAATTGTCCCTAAATTGAATGTGGTCATTTAGGGGTTCTTAGCCCTTCAAAGTGCCCATGATTCAGCTGGGTGTCCACTCTCTAGGGGACATTGCAGAGGGGACTCCTGGCCTTGCAAAGGTTGAATGAGTTTATGTCTAATGTTCCTGCCAGAGCTGTGATTGTATGATCCTTTGAGTACTGACCCAAGTCATCCATCCAGGCTTCCTAGAACAGATGGAATGTCTCCTGAGACTCAGAGGAAAGCTACAATTTCCATCAGCTAAGAGGGAAAGGACAGGATTCGATGAGGGGAAGAGCATCACCAGAAGGCAGGACAGGGCATGAGCGTGTGTGGGAGGCAGAAAAGAGGCTGATCTATCTAGAGCAGAAGATCGCTACCAGAGACTGAAAGGGTCTAGCCTGTAAAACCTGCAAGTTAGGGTGAGGTCATAGCTAGCCTTGAATACCAGCATGAAGGGAAAACATTCCCATCAACTGAGAGGCATTGCAATTGAGTGACTTTTTTTTTCTTTTGGAAAGACTCGAGAGTGTTCCACAAACTACGAGAAAGTTGGTGAGGGAGCAGGGAAGTGGGGACTGCCTCCCTCCTATTTGCTAGCTCACTGTTCTCTGCTCCAGACCACAACACCTGCCTAATTGAAGTTATTAGTATGCGATTAATGGATTCATCTTTGTTGGAGCACGTCATTTAGATGGGTATGTTAGTGTGTCGGGAGGACCGAATTCATTATTTCTCAAGCACTGCTAATTGCAGAAGCTGTCAGTGACCCCAGGGGCTGGGGGGGGGCTGACTTTGTCCAGCATCTCCTTGCTAACTATTCTTCACTTATCAAATATCCCCAAGCTGCAACCTTAGTTTCCACTTCAGGGAAAGTTCACAAAAGCTCAGGTCTGGAAGGACCTTCAGAGAGAAGCCGGTCTAAACCCTTGCCCAAAGCAGGAATTCACTCAATAGCATTTTGTTCATGTGGTCACTCTGAATGCTTGAATGTCACAAGTGATAGGGAACTCATTACCTTTCAAGGCAGTACATTTCACACATGGACAGCCCCAATCATTGAAGAATTCTTTCTTATACCAAGCCGCTTCGTGCAATGAACCCATTGGCCATAGTTCTGTTGCCTGAAGCCCCCAGATATTTGAAAAGAGGGATCATCCCCCTCTGGGTTTCCTCTCCAGCCTTAATCACTCTGAGACTCAGTTTCCTCACAGATAAAATGAGGATAACAATCCTTGCAGTGTAAAAGGGTTGAATTTGGAGTCAGATGACCTGGGTTTCAAACCTTGCCTTTGTCACTTATTAACTGTATGACCTACTTTGGGCAAGCTGCTTCCCTCCTCTGGATCTCAGTTTCAGTTTTGGAAGGGAAGGGGTCCATCCAAGTGGCCTTTAAGACCCCTTTCAATAGAAAGGTTGGAGACTACAGATGTGAAGTGGTAAATACTCTCTCAGACATTCTTTGTGTTGTTTGGTTTTCTCTCGCCCCTGCCTTCTTGTCTTTGTTAGAAGAGAAAGCTATCCAGGAGAAGCTAAAGGAAGAGGGCTATATCTTGATATGATTATGAGATGCTATAAATAGAAAAGGCACCAACACATGTAAAAAGAAAATAATTCTTAAAAGGGTGTTGACTTTAGAAAATGAAGAGAAAGAAAAAAACAAAAAAAGAATAATAAAAGAGGGAAAGTGAATAAGAGAGTGGAGGAAGAAAGGAAGGAAGGAAAGGAGGGAGGGAGGGAGGGAGGTGAATTTCTTTGTCAGCATTTATTATGCATTATGATGCCACTTCTGCTTCACTAAAGATCAGAGACTCCACCAGCATTACTAGAAAAAAGAACAGGAAACAACCATCCTATCCTGGTTTGTGTTCCTTCCTTCCTTCAGCAGTTTCTTTAGTTCTTTTAAAAATGCTAATTAGAGTGAAAAGCAGCTTAATTGAGACCGTTCCTGTGTCCCTTGGAGAGACGGCAGAATGCATGAAGGAGAGTGTGGCCCTGCACATGCTGGAAGGGGCTATTTGCATGATAAAGCCCTTGCCACTGGCCTGAATCCTCTGCTTCAGCTCCAGTGAGAGAAGACCTGGCAATGCTGCGGCCTGGGCAGCAGGTCTCTGGGACTTTGAGGTACCTGCAGGGGTGGAAAGGTATCGTGGGAGAGATGGAGAAGAGGAAGAAAGGGAGGAGGGGAGGAGGGAGGGATGGAAGGAAGAGGGGAGGGAGGGAGCAAGAGAAGCGGCTGAGTCAGAGAAGAACCCAGGTGACCGTCCACCTACTCTCTCTCCTTGTTTCTCTCTCCAGCCAGGGGCAAACAGGACCCCCCCCAACACCCCCACCCCTACCTCTGCACCTTCTCTTGGTTCCTTTGCCCTTATTCAAACCCAACGTTGCTGCCCAGCCGAGGCTTAGAGGCAGCAGTGGCTGTTATTCTGTTGCTTCAATGTCTCAGATTTTCCATGATTCCCTTGTGGAAGTCCCTCCTCATGGGCAGGTTGCAGCACCCCCCCCCCATGTCCTAGGAGACTTTCTCTGTTTTGTTATAGAGAAAATAGCATTTTCTGGTGTCCAGGTTTCCGTGAATGCAAAGCTGCATGTTCAGCAAATTTATGTCTTAGAGAGCAGCAGAGAGAGACCATGCCAGGCCCGTCTTCAGGCTCCCTAGGACCTGCTTGCACTGACCGCCCCGGAAGAGTCTTCAGGAGCTCAGGGTCCCCTCTGAGCCACAAGGAAGGACAGAAGAGGGATTTTAGTTGTGGGTGGGACCTGCTTCAAAGGAGGATCACAAAGGATGTGTCTTTGTGCTGGAGAATGAGATCAGAGGCCTAAGGAGAAGCTTATGGGCAAAGCTGTTTATTTAGTTCTGGTTTTGCAGGGTCTGCTAGGATCAGACGCTCAAGAAGGGAAGTTACTGACCAGCATCAGGGCACCAGTAGGAATCCCCTGGTGATGAATGTGGCCAAAGACCCCACCAAAAAACCACCAAATCAGTCTGAGTCCAAACAGAGATCAAATACTTGGACTTCTGCTTGTATGTAATGATGGGAATCCTGGGGGCCCGTAGAACCCTTAGACAGGGGATGTCAGAGCTGAGAGGGGCCTTAGAAACTGAGACAGGCAGAAGTTAAGTGACTTCCCCAAGGTTAAAAAGCCAGTAAGCATCTGAGGCTGGTTCTGAACTCAGGTCTTCCTGATGCCATGCCCAATGTTCTATCCACTGAATCCATCACCAAACTGACTTAGAATGCCCGAAGTGGGAGGGACCTGTGACCGCAGGTTGGAGTCCCGGGAGTCTGTCCCTTTGCTTCTGCCCTCCACCTCTTCTAGCTCTCTGCATCTACTGATTCCTTCCATACTACTTACAAACCTGCCTAGCCCCACTCCCACCCCTAAGGAAACGGGTGAATAAACACATGAAGTGGTTCTCTGTACCTCGTCTTTTCCCCAAGGAATCACCCTACGTATTTTCTTCTTCCCACGGCCAAACTTGTGGGAACCATTCCCTGCGCTTATCATCCCCTCTTCTTCACTCATGTACCCGTGCCTTGGAATTTGGCTTCAGACTCCACCATTCAGTCATGTCAACGACCCATTAAGTTGCTAGATCTCATGGCGTTTTCCCAAACACATTGTGTTTTCCCTATCTTTTGACACTAGTGACCACTCCCTTCCCCTGTATATGGTCTCTTATTTTGCCTCCTGGATCACTGTTCTTTCCTAGTTCTCTTTTTACCTACCTTACTGCTTCTTCTAATTGTCTTTTATTCAGATCATTCTTCAGCAACAATCTTCTTAGCAGGGATTCTATGATTGTTTTCTCTCACTCCTTGCACCCAAATATATGAATGGATGCAGAATCTCATCATGTCTGGAATTTCCACCAATGATGCTGCTCACAACCTAGCCATCCTGTATCCCTGTATCCCTGCTATGCTAATCTTGACAAAGTCCTTCCATAAATTTACTGAAGGAAATTCATCCAATGTACCAGAAGTCTTCATCTATTTTTCCCAAAATCATCAAGTTGCCATTGGATGATGCTGGCACTACACCCTTACTCTCACCATAGGGCCATCCCTAATTCTCTTCCTAGCATGCTTTTATTTGCTGACATATTTTATTCCTATTCATTGGATCCTGTCCTTCGCCCCAACATATGTGTGCCTCTACATTGCCCTAAGAGTGATATTGAGTTTTAATTTGTCAGTGACAATGGGAATCCATACTTCACTATAGAATCTATTTAATTAAAAAGGTGGGTCTTAGCTTCTCTGGGAAGATTTGGATTAATAAAGGAGCTCTGCAGTTTCCCAAAGACATTCCAGATATTTTTCTCCTCTTGTTCAAATCTGGGCTCAGCTTAATGAGCACCTGCTCTGTCTTTCCAAGCCAAACCCACTGGTGGACAAAATCTGTACGTTGCCCATTCAAGCACATGTTAGAATCTGGACTACATAGATCTGAAGAGACTCTGTGATGTTCTGGAGTTTAATGAAATCAATGCAATTTGTCATTCCCAAATTGGAGCATCTAGAGAATTCCACCATCCTTAGGGAATCTCTCTTCAACTTGGATTCTGCATTAGATCTCCTACATCACAATGACAAATAAATTTGGTCAGCATACTTCTCCATGTGGCATGCCACAACTGATGTGCACTTCAGGGGCTGTTGAACGAAGTTATTTCTGTTGTTATGTCTCGCAAAGAATCTTGAATTATTTGGATGTATGGATGAGAAATAAATCTATGTAAAATTAACTCAGATGTCATTTTGTCCTACTGAATCAAATTTTTTTAATCATAATCAACAATCAGTAAGCAGAATGAGAGTTAGTATTGTTTACATATATCATTGAGTTTTTTTTTAAAGTTTTGAGTTCCAAATTCTATGCCTTCTTCCCTTCCCTCCTCCTTCCCTGAGATGGTAAGCAATCTGATATAGATTGTACATGTGCAGTCATGTAAAACATTTCTGTATTAGTCACTTTGTGAAAGAAAGCTCAAACAAAATGAATGAATGAAAAAATGAGAAAAATAGTATGCTTTGGTCTGCTTTCAAACTCCATCAGTTCTTTCTCTGGAGGCAGATATTTTTCTTCTTGAGTCTTTTAGGGATTGTCTTGGATCATTGTATTACGGAGAAGAGCTAAGTCATTCATAGTTGATCATCTTACGATATTACTGTTACTGTGTACAATATTCTCCTCATTCTGCTCACTTCACTTTTTATCCATTCACGTGAGTCTTCCCAGGGTTTTCTAAATCATTCTGCTCCTCATTACTTATAGCACAAGTATCCCATCATAATCCACAAGTTATTCAGTCATTCCCCAATTTGATGGCATTCCCTAATTTCCAATTCTTTGCCACCACAAAAAGAGCTGCTATCAATGTGTTTGTACATATAGGTCCTTTCCCTTTCTCTTTGACTTCTTTGGTGTATAGATCTAGTAGTGGTATTGATGGATGCGTCTTTGCTTCATACCTGATCTTATTAGAAAGGCTTCTAGCTCATCCCTACTATGGATAATGTTTGCTGATGGTTTTATATAGATATAGAAATAATTATAATTTTAAGGAAAGTTCAATTTGTTCCTATTCTTTCTAAAGGAAATAGGAATAATAGGAATGAATGTTGTATTTTGTCAAAAGCTATTTTGCATCTATTGAGATAGTCATGATTTTTGTTGATTTTGTAATTGATACGGTTAATTGTACCGGTAGTTTTCCTAATTTTGAACCAGCCCTGCATTTCAGGTATAAATCACACCTGGTCATAGTGTATGGTCTTTGTGATATATTGTTGTAACCTCCTTGCTAGCTTTGGTCTATTGTTTTCTTTGTTTTTATTTTTCTGGGCTTAGCTATCAATACCGTATTTCTGCAATAAAAGGAATTTGGTAGGACTCCTTATTTGTTTATTTTTCTAAATAGTTTATGTAGTATTGATATTAATTTTTTTAAATGTTTGGTAGAATTCACTTGTGAATCCATCTGGCCCTGGGGATTTTTATTTAGGGAGTTCATTGATGGCCTACTTAATTTCTTTTTGTAAGATGGGGTTATTTAATTATTCTATTTGCTCTTTTGTTAATGTTGACAATGTATATTTTTGTAAATATTCATCTATTAACTTAGATTGTTAGATTTAGTGGCATATATTTGGGAAAAAGAATCCAATAATTGTTTTAATTTCCTCTTCATTGGTGGTGAATTCTACCTTTTCATTTTTGATACTGGTAATTTGTTTTTCCTCTTTTTTTTAAATCAAATTCACCAATGATTTATTTATTTTTATTGTTTTTTCCCACATAAAATCAGCTCCTACTTTTATTTATTAGTTCAATAATTACCTTACTTTCAATTTTACTGATCTCTCCTTTGATTTTTAAGATTTCCAGGTTGGTGTTTAATTGGGGATTTGGGGATTTTTAATCTATTCTTTTTCTGTTTTTTTTTTATTTTAGTTACCTGCCCAATTCATTGATATACTCTTTTTCTATTTTATTGATATAAGATATAAGAGTTTAGAGATATGAAATTTACCCAAAATACTACTTTGGTTGAATCCATAAATTTTAGTATGTTGTCTCATTTTTGTCATTCTCTTTAATGAAACTATTGATTGTTTCTATGATTTGTTCTTTGACCCACTCATTCTTTAGGATTAGATGACATAACTTCCAATTATTTTTAATCTATGTTTCCACAGCCCTTTGTAAAATATAATCTTTGTTGTATTGTGGTCTGAATAGGATATATTTCATATTTTGGCTTTTCTGAATTTGGTTGTGACATTTTTATGTCCAAATACACTGTCAATTTTTTGTGAAGGTGCCATGTAGCAGAATTCTTCTTGAGGTAGCAAGCCTAGTATTATAGACTTAGAACTAAGAACATTAGAATTCTATTCTAATATCTTCATTTTACAGATGAGGAAAATGAGGCCTAGAGAAGTTAAATACCTTGCCCAGTATTATAAGGCAGTGACAGAGAGAGGATTTAATATGGTGTTCTCTCTAATTACCTGTCAGATCTATGGATAAGGAAATATTTTATTACTAATCAAGAGATATAGAGGATTGCAGGAAGTAAAATGAATAATTTTGTTTACAGTAAATTAAAGAAGGTTTGCACAAACAAAATCAATGCAACCAAAATTAGAATGAAAGAAAGAAACTGAGCCAAAATTCACAGGAAGTTTCTCTGAAAAAGACCTTATTTCTCAAATATATAGGGAACTGAGCCAAAATTATATAAAAAAATAAGAACCATTCCCCAGTTGATGAATGATTACAGGATATGGACAGGCAATTTTTAGAAGAAGAAATCAAAGCTAAAAACAATAATATAAAATGCTCTAAGTCACTAATGATTAGAGAAATGCAAACTAAAACAACCTTGAGGTACCACCTCACATCTATCAGATTGATTAACATGACAGAAAAGGAAAATGACAAATCCTGGAGGGAATCTGGGAAAATAGATTCATTACTGCACTGCTGGTAGAATTGTGAACTGGTCCAACTATTTTGGAGAACAGTTTAGAACTGTGCCCAAAGTCCTATAAAATGTGTTTACCTTTTGACTCAGCAATACCACTACTAGGTCTATATCCCAAAGAGATCAAAGAAAAAGGAAAAAGGACCCATGTATACAAAAATATTTATAATAGATTTTTTGTGGGGGCAAAGAATTGGAAACTTAGAGGGTATTCATCAATTAAGTAATGACTGAACAAGTTGTCATATACGATTGTGATGGAATACTATTATGTTGTAACAAATGATGAAGGGGAAATTTCAGCAAAACCTGGGAAGACTTATAAGAACTGATGCAAAATAAGTGAGTAGAACTAAGACAGCATTGTACAAAATAAAGGCCATATTGTGATGATAATGACAATGAAAGACTTAGGTTCTCTGATCAAAACAGCAATAAGCAACAGTTCCAAAGGACTCATGATGAACAATGCTCTCCACCTCTAGAGATAGAACTAATAAACTCTGTATGCAGATTGAAATGCATTTTTTTTCACTTCTGAAATTTTTTTTCTTTTTCCTGACCCTGACTATGTAACATGGCTAATGTGGAAATATTTTACATAATTCATATGTTTAATAAGTATTGTATATCTTCCCTTCTCATTTGACAGGGGATGGGGTTGAAGGAGAAAGAGAATTTGGAATTTAAAAAAAAATTACCAAGATATATATAGGGTTCTCTAATTCCAAAGCCATTACCAAGTTGCCAAGCTAGCTTCTAAGGTCCATTTTGTAATTCTATAGATAATTGTGAGATCTTAGGGAAGACACTTCATCTCCTTCTGTGAGATTCTATAGTTTCATGAATCATTCTATCAATGAAACCTGTGCCACCCATTTCCTTGAATGTTGATACATTGATAATCAGTCCTCTCAGAAAGATACATGTCAAATGGAAAATGTCCCTTAATCTCTCTGAAGGGCAGTGAGGTGGCTCAGTGAATGGAGCACTGGACCTGAAGTCAGGAAGACCCAAATTCAAATCTAGAATCAGACACTTACTAGCTGTGTGACCCTGGGCAAGTCACTTAACCTATGTTTGCTTCAATTTACTGGTAAAGGAAATGGTGAATCACTCCAGTATCTTTGCCAAGAAAACCCTATAGACAGTATAATTCATTGGGTCATGAAGATTTGGACATGACTGAATGAGTGAAAGATAAATCTTTCATCACATTAGGCAACTTCCCAAAATTATACATTTTAGAGGGCTTTATATAAGGTTTTTCTTCAACTGGGATTTTTCTGTTCCAAGAAATCACAGGTCCATTTCCCTGTGAAATAAAGAACATGTGCCCTCAAATTAAATGACATGATGAGGATACTTCTCCAGGCTCAATGTCCAATGAAAAGGGTACTGTGTAGCGACAAAGACCCAGGTCTACAAACGTGGCTATGCTACTTACTGCTTATTTGGTTTGGGGTGTTTCACTTCACCTATGAGGGGAAGTCTAGAGCACTGAATACACTTAAAGTCAGAAAGGATAGGGTCTGAAGATCCTTACTAGTAGTATGAACCTGGACAAGTCATTTCACTTCTGCCTGCCTCAGTTTCCCTATCCATAAAATGAGAGGGTGAGATGAGCTGGTCTCTGAGGTCCTTCCAACTCTAGGTCCATGATTCTAGAACTTAATATTATCTTGCAGGTCTCCATTTAACTGAAATGGTCAATATTTCCAGGGATAGAAGGAAAAAAAAATTTCTTTTCTTTTTCCTAGACTGGTGTTGGACAGTTCCTCATTCCCTACCCACTCACATCCTCACTGCTATCAGATGTGTCCACTTGCCTCCATTCTCTGTCAGGGCAGGATTTACAGGAATAAGCAGGCAGCTTTCAGACTCAAAATATCATATTACCACTGAAGAATTCACTGGCTCCAATGTTCAATTCTAAACCTGGGCTGTCAAGGGAAAATTTAACTATAGTTGGCACAGAGTCTTCTTAATAATAGGCTGGGAATTTAGAATATTAATGATACCAGTTTGATGCTTTCCCCTGACCTCTCCCAATTCCTAAACATGACAAGGAAAGCAGAAAAGTAAATCACTCCGTGAAGTTGACAAGCCTTGTGTTGTCCATCACCTTTGAATTGTTCATATTAAAGAAAGTTAAGGTGCTTTAAGAAATCCTACTTCTGTCATTGACTGGCCATGGTACTTTGGGCATATTAATTCCCTCTATGAGCCTCACCTTCTCCTCAAATATGAGGAATTTACTTATCTAGATTAATTTCTAAGATCCTTCTAAAGTATCATTTTCTGGGTTCCTGGGATCATAGCTTTAGATAAAACTGGAAGGGACCAAAGAGGTCATGGAGTCCAAACTTTGATTTTACAGATTAGGTAACTATAATCCAGAGAAATGATATGATGTTTCAAGGATCACACAGCTAGTAAGTTTCTGTGGTGGGTTTTGAACCAATGTCTTCCTGACATCAAGTCCAGTGGTCTACCCATCATATCAGCTTCTACACTTCTCATGCTCTTTGTTCTAACTTCAGTTCTGTCACTATAAGTGGGACCTTAAGCACATCTCTTGAGCATTCTGTGTCTCCTGTTCCTCATTTGTAATTTTTACTCTCTTCCTCTCTCAGGGTTGTTATGAGGAATGAGTAAGAGAATGTGTAAAAAAAAAGTTCAAAGCTTTCTAATATATTGGGAGACAGACCTATGGCCATGTCAAAGAAAGCACATTTGAATTCCTTAACATAAGACTGAAGACTTTTAAAATAGGGGAGGGTCAGATCTCTGTTTTACAACTATTTATCTTCAAAAGTCACTTTCTTATCACAGGCTGGCCCTTGCCAGTTCTCCTGAGGTCTTCCTCTGGTCCCACTGCAGCCTCTATTCACTGGTTTTTCCAGCCAATATTTTTACATGATGTGTTCAGTCCACCCCCCCCAAAAGACATATGTCACCTAGTATGTTATATTTTGCCATTTCTTTCTTTCAAGCATAATTTTAGGTATTGATACAACCTATTGTCACAGTAAATGAACCATAAATTCAAACTCTGTCTATGTTGTTATTGTTGTTTTAATTCTACTGGATGTAAAAATGAATTGAGAATATCTATAGTTAAGTCAAGACAGAGCTGATGGGTGCTTAGTGATTCTGGGAGAGGATCGTCTTCTGAGTCCTTGATTAGTTATGCATGAAAGATGCAAATAAGTACAAGAATAGCAGCTCACATTTCTTTAGATCATTAAAGTTCTCAAAGCCCTTTCCTTATGCCAATCTTATGAGGAAAGCAGTCCAAATATCATTATTCCCATTTCAAAGATGAGAAAGTTGAGAATCAAGGAGACAGAATAGCATGCCATGGGTTACTAGTGAGTGACAGAGGCAAGCATAGGAACCAAGAGTTAAGGGTCTTTCCCCCATAGCCCCCTGTCTAGCATTACTAGGTTACACAAAAGCAAGAATGTCCAGTGAAATGTCAGATCCACAGGCATAGTGATGTGGAAGGTAGAAAGAAGCTGCCAATAGGTGGATGATACAAGGCGGTGTGAAGGGGGGTTGGTTATAATGTGTTAACAAGATAGTGACACTTACATTAACACTAATAGCTCACCTTTTTATAGCACCATAAGGCTTGGGAAGCATTGGGAAACAACATTGTTCATGGTGACTTTCCATGGGTTTTGTTTAGTGTATCACATCAGTGACCTCCCTCCTCTAAGAGCCGCAGATAGGAGACTGGAATAATAGGAGGTCAGAGCAGACTTTTGGAGCAATTAAGCAAGACACTGGACAGTTCTCCTATGGGGGAAGGTGGCGATGCTTTACCTTCTCCACAGTGGTGGGCTTTGTTTGTCCTTTCCAAGCCATAGTGCTGACTTGGCAGAGAAACCTCTCCAGAGATGCTCTAGTTGAATGTATCTTAGATCGCAATGATAGATCATGATTTATTGCACACTGAAGAGGCCTTCCCCAGCACCACGCTGCTCTCTCTGAGGTTAAACAGGATTTGGTGTGGGCTTCTCATGAAAATGATTGCTATGGCTGCAAACCAAGGAGAAAAACCCAGCTATCCATTTGCTGTCAAGTGTAAGCAGCACCAAAGGCTGGTGCAGCAGCGGCTTGGGGAGTGAGACCCCACATGCCTCCTTAGAAACCCAGGTGCAGCTTGCCATGCTGAACACGTCTTCTCATTCTCCTGCACCCAAATTGCTGTTGGTGTAAACAAAAAAAAGGATGAATTTATTAAATCCATCATTTCTTAATTTACTCCTTCATGGTGTTTGCAATTAACCAAGCGCTGCATGACATCTGCATTGGCTGGTGTTTCTACTCGCCCCACTGCCGCATGTGCCTTCTCCCAACGTTAACAGAAAATGACGATCCGAGATGAGGCACACGAGCAGACTGCCAGGTTTGGGATGGATGTCATTAGAGAGGGAGGAGTATGGTTCTTCCCACCCCTTTTCCTATCTTCCTCCCTCCACTCCTTTTTTCCACCCTTCCTTCTCTTTCTCATTCCTTCTGCCCTTTCTTTCTTCCTCAGAAAACCTTGAGAGTGGTGAGCTTGAGAAAATGTCTGTCTCCAGGAAATTGCTCCCCAGAAGAAAGGAGCCCTGAGGGATTATTATATGCCTCATGTCACCCTAGGAATCAGTCAAGTTTTAAGTTCCCAGTAGCAGCCCAACATGTTTAACAAGTCTCCTTCTGCAAGCTCATGGATCTCCTGTCACCAGAATACAAAGTCCCCAGGGAGAAGCATGCGTGCCTATCTATCCTAGGGCCTGGAGCTGCTTTGGGTTTTGACTTCAGACCAGTGCCACAGACATAGGCCAGTGTTGCCTCCTAACCAAGCTGTTGCTTGCAGGGGTCAATGACAAAACTCATTATCTCATATTCAGACATTTCTGTAGAAGAGGGAGTCATCATTTACATAATAGCAGGACAGAATGACTCTCCAATATCCTGTCAGATTCCTGACAGGAGGTTTTGGCAATGGGAACTGTAGAGAACCTGAAAGTGATTATTGTTTGGTTGTTTCAGGTGTGTCCAACTCTTTGACCCCCTTGTGGGGTTTTCTTGGCAAAGCTACTTAAATGGTTTGCCATTTCATTCTCCAGCTCATTTTAAAGGTGAGGAAACTGAGGCAAACAGATTCATACTGCTAGGAAGTGTCTAAGGTTGAATTTGAACTCAGGAAGATGTCTTCCTGATTCCATGTCTAGTACCCTACCCACTGTGCCAAAGGAGAAATAAAGGGGAGTTTGGGTTGGTGAGGACCGTCTGCTCAGTCCTATTAAGCCAAAGAGGATGAGAAAGTAAACTACCTGAATATTCACCACACTAGACGGCATCGGCCATGAGGACAATGAAGAAATGATCCCATATGAGACACTCAGAAACTAACCAAATAAAAAAAAATGTAAATATATTGCCTTGAAGTAAGACTCGGTCTCAAATGTCGATATCTAAAGGCCTTACATCAAGGCATCAAGTAAGAGGGACTTGAGACCAACACAAGTGAACAAGTATGACCATAGATTTCACTGAGACTTGGTGGGAAGGACCCTATGCCTGCAATATGACTCTGGCTTGAGTGTACTTTATTTAGAAGAAACAGAATAAGTAACCAAGGGCCATTGTAGTGTTGCATACAAAGAAGGTTTATTTGTATGAAGAAACCAGGAATCAGAGTGGGAAATGATGGGGGAGAACATTTGGGCAAAAATCAATGAATGTAGAAACAGAAATGATTTTGTCATTAGATTATACTCCAGACAACCTGGGCAGAGAAGGAAAATAAATGACTTCAGGAAACAGATCACAAGCTTAGGACTGGAGCATGATGTAGTAGTGATACTGATTGGAGGTGGCAGTTATTTAGTCATCAGCTGGAGCCCTCACAAAGTCAAATACTAAGCAGCTAGCACCTTCTTGACTCGTCTCAATGATAATATATTCATTTAAAAGGTAAGGGGAAACCAAGGGGAAATATCATTTGCATCTAAAATTTATCAAAAAAAAAAGAACTAGTTTTTTTGGGTGGAAATGCTGGGTCCCTTGACTGGTGACCAGGATGGGGGAAGAGCTTTTAGTCCATGTCACATGAGAATTAATTGAAAAAATTGGCTGTGTATGTCCCAGGGAAGAAAAGATTAGGAGAGAACAAGGTAGCAATTTTCAAATATTTGAAGAGTCGCCATACATATGTCTATGTTTATAACCAAAGCACCTTGAAAGAACCCAATCTTTGATCTTGTAAGCTAGCCAGGGTCAGGCCCGGTTAGTACTTGGATGGGAGACCATCCGGGAATACCAGGTACTATAGGCTTTTTTTCTGGGGTAGCTGGGGAGTACACTGGACAGAGTGCTAGAGCTGGAGTCAGGAGACTCATCTTCCTGAGTTCAAATCCAACCTCAGATACTCACTAGCTCTAGGACCCTGGGCAAGTCACTAAACCCATTTGCCTCAGTTTCCTCATCTGTTAAATGATCTGGAGAAAGAAATGGCAAACCACTCCAGTATCTTTGACAAGAAAACTTTAAATGGGGTCACAAAGAGTTGGACAGAACAGAAAACAGCTGAACAACACAACATATGATAGAGCAATCAGATATTTTCTATTTAGCCCAAGAGGGAATAAACACTAACAATGGGAAGACGTTGTAAGTAAAATGAAGATGATGATGTCAGAAGGAAAATGCTTATTAAAAATTAGAACTGTTCAATAATAGAATTGGTTGACAGGGTCTCTCTTACTGGAGCTCTTCACTAAGATTCTGGATGAGAACTTTTTGATTATGTCATAAGGCAGATTCCTTTTTATGTTTGTTTTGTAGGAGAAATGACTGAGGTACCTTTTAAAGGAAATTATGAGATTCTTTTTTCCTTTGCTTGACTTCTAGGAGTGGGAAGGGGAAATATGTCTGCTACATTTCTCCACTTAGCAAAATATTTTCGTGGTCAATACAAAATTAATCTAAATATATGTGTCATTGGCAAATATACTTTAGAAGAACCACACTAAGCCTTAGTATACATGATTTTTATCTCATCACGATAGGTAATCATCCTATAATATCATTTATCTCACATTCACATGAATATTACATACGAGAGACATAGCACAATGCAAAGTCTCCCTTGATAGACTGTCTAAATTTTGTCCGAGATATATCAGAAAATATGCAACTATGGCTAACGTGCATACCTATAACATGTAAACAAAAAATAAATAATAGTGATTCTATGATACTTAGAAAACAGTATTAACAACTAAGGGAAAAGTGCTAATAGGAATATTTAGGAACCAGACATTTATAGCATTAGTACACAAGGAAATTGATATGATTATTAAAAAAATATTCTGAAATAATAATTGGCACAACACTGACATATACCAGCATGCCCCAAATACATAATATCTGCAAAGATATTCATATTTTCTTCTGGTCATATGGGCAATCAGATTATCTTGGCCCCAGTTTGAAAGGGTCTGGTTCTTTCCTACCTCATTAACTTTCATGCACCTATGCCTAATCTGACTGATAATGAGTATCCTCATACCTAAAGACTTGAATTCTCAAAGTTGAGCTGATCAATGACTCAGGCAGGCTACCTGCATTTTAAAACAAAAAGGTAAACCTCTGTACCCTTACTAGTGTCTCAAGCTAAACACAACAGGCAAAAAAAATGTATATAGATCCTTAAATGCCTGAAATTTTCTTTATGTGAATGAATAAATTAATAGACAAATGGATAAAAATATTAATTAGTTTCTTTTCTTTTGCCCTTGAAGAGACTTTTGGGAAGTCACGGATTTTGTTCCTGCCTTTGATAAAGAGAAGCAGACAGATACAGAAAAGGGAGACATAGACACAGAGTTAGGATCAAAGAGAGAGACACATAGATACTGCAGTCAAGTGCCCTGTCAGCTATGCCTGCCAAGGAAGCCAGTCAACTACTGAGCTCTCACTGACATTTTTAGGGCATGGCTGAAGATCTGGCTGAGGCCTATGGTAATTGGAGACCAGTGGAGGACCATGTTGGGGAAGAGACCTGAAGAGGCCAGAATTGGCAGCTTCTTAAATTCATAAAGGAAGGGGAGCTGGAGACTAGGACCACTTTTCTACTGTCTTCACTTTCTCTTGGGGCAATCCCAATCCCAAATTTATTTCCCCCAAATGCAACCCTTCCCTTCAATACTTCCAAAACCTTAAGGTTCTTGAGGATGGAACTTCTCCTTATGTACTTCCTAGAGGGTAGTAAGAGAGGGTAGAAGTGGCGGGCTTGTACACTAAGCCTCTAGTGTGCAGTGGTAATTAATGCCTGTTGATTTGCATTGGGTAGAAGCTAATGAAGCCACCTGGGCTGTGGTTTTAGTGCGATGCCACCTGGTGGTCAAATCATATGTTGCACTCTGTTGTGGCACACTGCTGCTCAACCTGGCCCGTAACAGCGAAACATCAGTAAATGTTTGCTGATAGAATTTCACCGAATTCCAGCTTGGGAGAAAGTGCTTCATCCAGACTTTGCTGGCATAACCTTCGGGAAGCCAGGCTCGCTTTCACACTAAGATGAGGCTGCAGGAAGAGTTACATAAATTCAAATGTTCATTGTCTAGAAACAACTCTATTAGAAATAACGAGAGACCTACTAAGCTCTCTATCCCTAAATCACTTCTAAGGATCTGGCCATGAACCATAATGGGTACTCTTGCCCAAAACAAAGGGCAGAGCTGTAACTTCAGATCTGGGGGATGGGGGAAGGATAATTTAGCCTGCTCTATTTTTCCAAACTGAGCTACTTTGCCTCTCCTTAGTCAGCCTGATAGCCACCCACCCGCAGGGCCTCACTGCATGGGTGGCAGACTTAGGAACACACCTGATTGGTTTGAATCCCATGGCAACTTAGGACTTCTGAGCTCATGGGACCCCATAGCCTCTACCTCTTCAGTAGCAGAGAATCCAGGCATTCCCCACCAGGCCACGCTTTGGATCTTTGCATGCCTTCATTCACTTCCTATGAGGGAAATTGGAGGCTGTAGGATTCTGAGTTTTCAAAGCTCAGGAGAATGAGCCATCTGGGAGTCTGAGCCCAGGAAACCAAGCATCAAGTTCCTGCTGGGGTTTGCAGCCAGCCTGAGATAGCGGAGATGAGAACTGTCTTGGCATGGACACCATATTTAGGCTTGAGATTGGTGGTACTGGACCACAGCTATGTCAAAATACTTAAGTCTGAGCCTCTTCTGCCCACTGACTAAGGTAGTACAAGAAAGGATGTACCCATTAAGATGTTGGGGGGAAAAGGTTTTAATTTTAATTTACTGAAGCCAATGTCCCTTAGTTTTTACAAAAGCTAATTAATGTTAATGGATTAATTAATTATTATAATTATTAATTAATATTAATTAATGTTGATGTTAATGACTAGATGGAACTGGGGTCTTTGTCAGTGGAAGCTAACAGTGAAGGGGAGGACCACATACATTGGGGCTTGAGCTAATGCCATTAGAGGCGAGGCACCCCAATTTCACAGAGATCCCCTTAAAACTTCATGGAGGAGATGTACCTACCTGAACTCACTTAGGAAAAGTGAGGCCAGAGACATACTTGCTATACAAGAACAAAAGCAAAGATAGTCTCTGTCCTCAAGGAGCTTTCATTCCAGTTGGGGAGCCAACCAATGGACATAGGGAAGTAAAGAGTTAATTCACCCCAGAGAAATAGATTGACACTACCTTTCCAGGAACAAAGACTGGGCATGATAGCAAACTCTCCATTCCTTTCTTGCATCTAATTGTGAAGAACTTTGCTTGTCTGTTTATTTCCTTGTTCACTGAGCTGAAATTTGCTTCCTAATTACTTTCACTTAACATCTCTAGGTCTCAGTTTCCTTATTTGTAAAATGAAAGGATTGGATATGATGACTTCTAAATTCCCATCCAGCTCCAAATCTATGGTTCTGTTGCTAAATTTGAATTCCAGTTTTGCTTCTCAAGAGTAGTTTGATGTGGGTGAAGCCATAAGACCTCCATGGGCTTCAGTTTCCTCATTTGTAAAATGAAGAAGTTAGACTAGTTGACCTCTAAGTTCCCTTCAGGCTTTCAATATTATGTTTCTTTTTGCTTGTTTGTTTTCTTATTTTTTATTGTGTTCCTTTAATCCTACAAATCTTACCCCTTTCCCCACATGACATTCCTTCAAATATCTAAAGGCAGTGAGCATGAATAACCCTACCCCACACCAGTCTTCTCTTCTCCAGGGATAACATCGTCACCTCCCTCTCCTTTCCCAGATATAACAGTTTCAAGTGTGCATTAAGGGGTAGCCTTGGTGTTCAGTTCAGTTCAGCTGATCTCAGTGCCTTGGTCTTCCTCAGCATCTTAGCCAGTAGAAACCACAAAAGCACCTATGCCTTTGGAGGAACAACGTCCAGCAGGTCCCATTAGCCTCCCTGACAAAGGCTGCCTTCTTTACTCCTCTGCAGTCTGAAAGCCCACGGCCAGAAGCTGCCAGACTCCCATCCCTTCTCCCCAGGAGGCAGAAAAAACCTGCCTGACATCTCTGTGGGCATCTTTGTGGACCTGCAATGTTAATGAGAGGAGGGAAAATAATGGCTAATGAAGCTCGGGTGTCAATGACCCTGCATTCCCCATTAGCAAGGAGAATGACCCTATGTTCCCACAGGAGAGTAGTCAAAAGGAGTAAGCTGGGAACATCCGGAGAGGTTAATCCAATTGGCTGAGGCTAGGCTATTTTTATTTTTACTAACCTTTTTTGTAGGCAAAGGTTTACTAACCTTTCTTGGGGGAAAGGTCAAACACATCACAGTGCATTTGCTTATCTTCCCTGCACAGGCAGCTACATTGTATAGCTTGGTTTGGACAATGTCCATTCCCCTCCCTTAATCAATCAGGCCCCAACCTACCTTTCCTTATCTCCTCCTGCCCCACCACCAACCCTTCCTCAACATAACACACCAACTGGGCTGACCATTGTCTCCCCCAAATACACTTCCTTATTTTTGCTGACCTTGTCCCTTATGGCTCTTCTGTCCTCCCTTCCCTCCGTCACATCTTGAATTGTTGAGATAGAATGGTGTGGTTCTAGATGCTGCCATGACATGGTGCAGGGCACCATCAGGAAGACCTCATGCTGCATCCTGGTTTATTCGGACCCTTCCCAGCTGCACAACCCTGGGTAGGCTGCTGAACATCTCCAAGCCTCAGTTTCTTCATCAATACAATGATGATAGTAATAGTCTTATAGGATCACTGTGAAGATAAAATGGAAATTATTTATATAAAGTGCTTTGCAAACCTCATTCAAAACACTTGGGTTTGACAGCTCTGAAAGGTTTAAGAACCTTGACCAATGCATAGTGCTACAGAGTGGTATGGAACCCCATATGTGTAATGAGCCCCCCCCATGGGGGGGGTCCTTGTGTGTGGCTCAAAAAGACACAGAATAGACATCTTGTCTCTTCTCCCTTGTTTAAGGGAGGTTTTCATTCTTGCCAAGAGGGGAAATAGGAGGTAGGGCTGGGGGCCACCACCTTGTCCTCCTCAGAGAGGTGAACAGGGCTAGAAGAATATCTATCTGTTTTCTTCAATATTACCAGTCCAGGGGATATGATCAGGTTCAAACTAACTTTTAATCACTGTCATTTTTTTGGGGGGGGAAGAGGACTACAATCTCTATCCAAGGCTTGACCCCTTCTCCACCTAATATCTTTTCCACCATGAACACATGTAGCAAATAGCAAAGAGAAAACCCATTTATCCAAATCACAGCCAAATAGAAATCAGAGAAGGTAGACATAGGAGAATACAGACCAGACATTACAGAATGCAGGAGCTCTCCCATTGGGAGTGAGATAACTTAGTTCAACCAAGAAAGATAGTTCTAGATCTAACCCAAGGTGAAACTCCCTGAAGTCTCTAGAGTAGGAAGCTGAAAATATGGAAAAACTGCTTACTCCTCTTATGTCTTCCTTGAGTCTTTTTCCTCAGGCAAACAAAGTGGAGTTGACCTCTTCCATTTTCTCTGTGTCTGTCTTGGAGAGTCCCAAAGGAGTTCTGGCACTGAATGGAAGCTATCACCTCTTGCCAGCTCTGTCCCACCCCTCATTTCCACCAATAAAGAGAAAGTCCCATACCAATGGGCCTTGGGACTGGGGTTACAGATGCAAAGAAAGATCATCCACAATTACAGAAGGGAAGGGAAAGGAAGGGGAGAGGGACGAGGGAAAAAAAGGTCATCAAAACATATTTTTTATTCATTTATTTTGATTTATCAACAATCACTTCCATAAGCTTTTGAGTTTAAAATTTTTCTCTCCCTCCCTCCCCACTCCCTCCCCAAGATGGCATGCAATTTGATATAGGCTCTACGTATACATTCCTATTAAACATGTTTTCACATTAGTGATGTGGTAAGTAAGAACTAGAACCAACAGGAGGAATCACCAGAAAGAGGAAACAAACACAATGGAAGAAAAAAAGAGCAAATAGTATGCTTTGATTTGCATTCAAACTCCATAGTTCTTTCTTTGGACATGGACAGCATTTTCCATCATGAGACCTTGGGAGATGTCTTAGATCTTACATTGCTGGGAAGGGCTAAGTCTATCAACATTAGTCATCACGCAATGTGACTGTTACTATGTACAACGTTCTCCTGGTTCTGTTCAGTTCACTCAGCATCAGTCCATACAAGTCCAAAACATATTTTTGAAACACGGAGAAGAGAAATTGAGGAAGGCCAGAAAGAAATAGCCAAGTATTGGAGTCAGGAGGACCTGAGTTCAAATCCCACCTCAGACACTTGACCCGTACTAGCTGTGTGACCCTGGACAAGTCACTTAACCCTGATTGCCTCACAAAAAAAAGCAAAAAGAAACAGTCAAGTAGCATATCTTTGAATGTAATTTGAATTTATTGTCTATCTTTTAAAACTAGAATGCTATACATGATAGAGATTCAGTTTCCTATACAGCCATCTCTTTCTGTTTCACTCTGTATATGGGGGTGCTCACATTAGTTAACTTTCATTTAGTTCATATCTCTCCCCAAGGTATGGGGGTATGATTTATGTTTTAGTGATGACTCTGTTACTTACTGTGTGATCTTTTGCAACGCACCTTCCTTGAGTCTCAGTTTCCTCATTTGTAATGTAGGAATGATAATTAGCGCACTACTTATCGACCTTATGGAATTTGAGGACTGTGTTGTACTAATATCTACCGATTTATATAAATGCAAGTCCAATTCAATATTTATTAGACAATGATTATGTGCCTGGCACTGCACTAGGCATTAGGACAGGCTCCATACTCAAAGAAGATGAATTCTGTTCAGAGAATATAGAGTGTACTCAATTAAATAAAAACAAAATAACCCCTCCCCCAATCATTTCCAAAGGCAGAGCCCAAACAACTGGAGGGGGAAAGGCTTCAGCTAGCAGGTATCAAAATCCATTAAGATGCTTTTCATTGAAAGCCCATGGACAACATTGTCTCTCCTAAAAGCACTCTGTCTGGGAGTCTCAGGTATTTTCTTGATGGACAGAAATGTAATAAAACCGAGCACGTAGATCTTGAAGCAGCTCATGAAGAGGGAGGATGAGTGGCCTCAGTGAGGCTCACCAAGCAGCAAGCTGAGTGTTTTCCATTATCAAAATAAAAGCGAGCATCTTTCTTCTCATAGCTTTTTCTTAAGCAATTTGCTAAAAGAGCTGAAATATCTACTCTAGGCTTTCACCCACTGGGCCCCAACCTCAAAGCCATTTCCCTTGTGTCGGAATGAGTCCCTGCCCCCCGGCCTCTGCTCAGAGCTTGAGAGAAGAACAGAGTGTTCCTTGGAGAAGAGAGTCACTTTGGGGTGATCCTTGATCCAGAGGCAGTCGCCTGGTGGGGGGTGGCGGGATATAGGCAGAGCTATAAATCTTTAACAACTGACTTTCTGAAAAGAAAAAAAAGTATGCATGACCTACTTTTAAGCTTAATTTGCATTATTCAATTTTTGCTATCATTTTCTTAAGCCTAGACAATGAACAAAACAATAAATAAAGCCATGATTTTTAGTGTTTGATGATTTCCCAGGTGTAAATGCTCACAGTGAAAATTTAACAATCTGCCTGAGTCAATACAAGCTGATTCTAACACACTCCTGCATATGGGTCTCAGGCTGGAATCTTCCTTTGGAGGGACCCCCGACTGCTTCCGTGCTGCTTTCTCGATATTGTGACCATTTAGAAGATGGATACTTTCTTCCCCTACTCCCTGGCCTTATGTGCCCCAAGCCTGCTGCCCCCACCAAACACTTCTCTTGAAAACATACAACTCTGCTTCCTTTTATCAAACCCATGCCATATCTAGTTTCTAGTCTTCTGCAGAAGGGATAAGAACACTCTACCAACTCATTTTATTATAACATTGAGTAGTTTACAAACCTTCCCTCAAAACCGCCTTAAGAAATATTGGGTGATGAGGGATGTTAAGATGGTATGATAAAGGATTGCAGCTGCCAGACTTAACCCCAAATCTCTCATGACAAAATGACCACAGAAAATGTTGATTTTTAAACAGAAGAGTCGACAAAAAGCAGAGTGAATCATTGTCTCAGCCTAGGGTACCTTAGAGAGATACACAGACACTGTGGCAGAGGCTGGCCCAAAGCAAAAGGCAGCAACATGAGCTGTGGGCTTTGGAAGTGGCAGCTGCAACAAGAGCATCAGGCATGCCCAAGCCCAACACACAGGAACAGTAAAGTGACTGAACGCCTGGCCATAAAGAGATTCTAGGAAACCTCTATGCTAGCACTTGGAAAGGGATCTAATACCATTTGGCAACTCGATAGCCCATTACCCAGTTATGGGTCACAGTTCCAGGGTAGAGAGTAATAAGAAAGCATGCATTCTACCTGGGTAAGGACCAGAGAGCAGAGAAGGAGGGAAATGACCCAATCTCCTCCAGATCATACTACCCCGAGACAGAGCTACAGAGGTTCAGGCTGGACATCCTTTCCAGAGGTGATTAGAGTACAACTCTAACACGAAACCCAAAATAAAACAAAGTAGGCTGGGAAAATGGGCAAATGACAAAAGAAAAAAAAAAGAACCTGACCATAAAAACTTCTATGGTGACAGGGAAGCTCAAGCAGAAACTCAGAAGACAACAAAGTGAAAATATCTAGAAACAAAGCCTCCAAGAAAAAGGCAGATTGGACACAGGACCCTTTGACCTAGTGAATGATCCTCCTACTGGTAATATATCCCAAGGAGGTCAAAAACAGAAGGGGGAAAAGTCTTCTGTACGACTAAATATTCATAGCATCGCTTTTTGTTATAAAAAAGGCACTAGAAATAAATCAAGTCTATCAGTTGTGGAATGGTTAGACAAACTGTGGCATATGAATTCAGTGAAAGATAACTGTGCCGTATGAAACTGCAATATGAGTCAGAAGAAAGTAGAGAACCGTGATAATGCCCGCAAGAATTGACAAAGTGCACATGAAGTAGAACCAGGAAGATGACATGAATGAAAGGAACAAGGACACTATGGCAAAGTCTGAGTACGGTACAATAACCAACTGCGACCCTGGATATCGGGGAGGAAAGAAAGCTTCCTTTTGGTGGAGAGGTCAGGGACTGTGAGCATGGAATGAGGCTCCATTATCAAAGAAGCTGTCCATTTTGGTTAGTTTTGTTGGTTTCTTTGTTACAAAAGAGGGATCATGACTGGGAGAGGAAGGCATCTTTAGAAATGACTGATGCAAAAGCAAAAAGCATCAATGCAATTTTGTGGAAAAGACAGGAAGAACTCAGTTTTGCCAATATGCCCCCAGATCTTTCTACTAAACCACCATATCAGCCTTCTTTAGCTTTCAAACTGAGCCGTTCCCCCGGCACACGACTTTGTAAACGTAGCTCAGAATGGACACGACCTAGATTTGTCTAACTGCACGGTTTGGTGCATTGACCCTGTCATTCAAAAGCGCTGCCTTGTTCTTTGTGGAGGGATTTGCACGTCTGGCGATGCACCTTAGAGAGGTGTGCAGAATCTTGGATCTGCGAGGGACCTCAGAGGTTACCCAGTCCAAAGCACAGGTGAGAAAGAACTTCTACGATGTCCCCCAACCAATGGCCACCTCATCACTGCCTGAACACCTCCGGCGAGGGAGAAGGCGCTACTTCAGCTGGTAGCTCACTCGTGTTCAGAGGTAACTCTTTAGTTATCAGGACTATTGTCCCCTTTAGATCTTGCCTCAATCTGCCTCTGTTCAACTCTCCTCCATTGGGTTCCATCTGTCCTTTGGTGACAAACAGAATAAATCTCAGCTGTGTTCCATAGGAAAACTGCAAGTACTTGAAAAAAGCTTAGGCTTTGTTTGGCTGCCATGACACACTGGCATCCACACACATCATACTAAGCCTGCTGGCTACTAAAATCCTTGGCAATTTTCTACAGGAGCCTTTGTCTAGTCAGACTTCCCATTCCCAATATTTGCAAATTTATTTTTTATCTTATGGGCTGGAGTTTACATTTCTCTTCATTAATATTCATATTTTTTTTTTCTGTACTTAAAAGTGTTCCAACCTATGGAATCATCCTGAACCCTGACTCTGCAGGGCATGAAGTTGGCCCAGATTATCTTTAAAATCATTTTGAACAATATAATTCTAGACTTCTTTCTTGATAAAGCTTGAGTTTTTCACCCCTTTAATGCGCCACAGGGGGAACCACCTTTCTCAATCACAGTCTCCTTCCACCCACCCTGGCTATGTCTTGCGTGGTTCAGTAAGCTTGGCTCACATAGATTTCTGCCCCTCATCTATTCATTCCCCAGTAAAAGAAACTTGACTGTAGACCTCATTTGAGGATAGAATTGCTGCACCTCTGGGTCTAGTCAAAGTAATTGAACACAGTAAAGACCTCACTTCTATTCTCCCAGAAGAGTCTTTGACAGGTTGTGAACTGTTTGCTGCCAGAATCCAATGGGCTTGTGTATAGTGCTTGGAGTCAGAAGTCCTAGATTTGCACCTGACTCTGCTACTTCTCAGATGGGTCTTGAGGACAAGGGCTATTTTTTTTTGCCTCTTTTTTTATCCCCATCACTTAGCACAGTGCCTGGTACATAGTAGGTACTTAATAAATGTTTTTTGACTGATTGATTGATTGTAATGAGGCAAATGCTTTGTAAACATTAAAATATTTTTTTTAAAAAGGCAGCAGTTGCTATAATACTTATTGCCACACTGAGACAAAGACTTATTGCCACAACTGAGGCAGACAGATACAAGGCAGTCAAAAAAAAGAATACATTACAAAAGAGAAGATCTTAGAATAACTGCTTATTGCCATAAATTTGGTAGTTGGACAGCTTTGTAATAATCCACTATTGAACTGAGAGCTTGGGTAAAAGTCTATTTAACTGAAAAAAGCCACATTGATTAAAACATTCTTTTTTGTATCTTCCAAAGAGTCATAATGTGCACCAAAAACTATTCTGCCTATGAATGAAAACTGATACAGCTTGAGAGTTAAAAGGCCTGGCTTAAGTCCAGTCCTTGAGGTACTGCTGTCCTGCTTTCTGACCTTCAGGCAAACCCTCTCAGAGCCTCACTTTCTTCAAATGTAACAAGAAGTAGCTGGACAAGATGGTCTCAGTCACTTCTCAACCCTTATATTGAACAATGTGTTCTAAAGACTTCCTCAGTTCTGATATCACCTCCTCTCTGGGAGGCCTCTCTCAGAGTCAATATATAATCAACTAAGATTCCTTCCACTCCTAAAAGTGATGTGATTTTCACTACCTTATTCACAGATTGTGAGTGTAACTATTTTGGCAGAAAATAATCATGAAATCACCTGTAGGGATGGCTTCTTTTTTTCTGTCTTTGTATCCCTAGTATCTGGCACACAGAAGGAGCTTAATAAATGCTTGTTGAAGCACTGATGTGGCAGAGCCTTGTACAGCAATTGGACTCAGTCTGAGATGAGAGAGGAAAGGCTATTTGTGGACAGGTTGTAGATGACTTTAAATAGTTCAACTTCATTTTGGAGGGGTTGGGAATCCTTAAAAAAATCAAAAGAAAACTGGTCCATGAAAGTCCATGGGGGTGGAGGTGGGCAGAGGAAGATGGGGCATAGGGAAAGATGTTGAAAAGAAGAACCTCCAATAACTCTGTGATACCACCTCAAACCCATCAGAAATGACAATTACTGGAGCGGATGAGGGAAAATAGGTACATGAATTGTTGGTGAAATAGTGAACTAGTCCAGCCATTCTGGAGAACAATCTGGAACTATAGCTCAAAGATTACAAAACTGTGCATATACCCTTTGACCCAGCAATACCACTACTAGGTCTTTATCCAAAAGAGATCAAAGAAAAAGGGAAAGGACCTGTATGTACAAAAATATTTATAGCAGCTCTTTTCGTGATGGCAAAGAATTGGAAAATGAGGAGATGTCCATTAATTAGAAAATGGCTGAACAAATTGTGGTATGTGATTATGATGGGGTACAATTGTGCTGTAAGAAATGATGAGTAGGTAGCTATAGGGGAAAAAAAACATGACAAGAGCTATATGAACTGATGCAAAGTGTAATGAGAAGAATCGGGAGATCATTGTGCACAGTAACAACAATGTGGTAATGATGATCAACTGTGAAAGACTTGACTACTCTAATCAATCCAATGATCCAAGACAATTCCAAAGGACTCATGGTAAAAAACAAATGCTATCCACAGAATTGATGAACGCTGAGTGTAAATTGAAGTTTTTTTTTTCTTGCTTTCTTTATTTTCTTGCTTTTTTTGCAATATGGCTAATATGGAAATAAGTTTTGCATGATTTTACATATACAACCTATTTCATATTGCTTGACTTAGTGGGGGAAGGGTGAGGGGAGAGAATCTGGAACTCAAAATTTAAAAAGAAAAGAATGTTATAGATAAATATTTTTTTTAAAAAATCATGAAAATGTAATTGGAGAATATTAACAAAATAAATAAAAATACAACAAAACAAAAAAAATGGTTGTAACTCAAAATAAAGAAGAGGTCACTCCCAGAAGGATCCTCAGAAATCATCTGTCATTCTAAAACCTCTCTGAGGCTGGAGTGAAGGGGGTCTGCCCTGAGCGATTCACCTCGATGTGATCCGTGGGATAGCACAGGGGTCTGCAAAGGAGGTCATCAGGGACCAACGTTAAACTCTTCGACAAGAGGAGTTGTTTCATTCCTGGCATGGTACCTGGCACAGAGAAGTCCCTTGATAAATGCTTGTTGAATGAATGATTTAGCAATGTTTGTAGGAATCCTTTTATTGAGGCCGTTTTCTTCTAAATTATCAATTTTCCTCAGGATGAAAGTGCATTGTTTTCTAATCATAAAACAGGAATGATTGAAAACTCATGTAAAGAGGGTGAGCAGTCATAGGTGGACAATCCAAGCAGCAGACTGACCTCTGTGAATATTATTATTTCATTATCATCAGCAGCAGCAGCAGCAGCAGCAGCAACAGAAAAAGGTCTCCAGTACTTTGGGTGGATCCTCTAGAAAGAGTTTATCAAAAGACCAATATAAGAATCTCAGAGGATGAAGCAAAGTGATTAGAGTGTGGTTGGCAATGGTGGAAAGAGCAGAGCCACCCAGAAGGGGTCAACGATCCATGGAAGCAAAATTCAGCCTTCAAACGTCAGGGTTGGAAGGGATAGAAGTCATTGAATACAGCCTCTATCCCACAGTTAAGACAACTGCAGCTCAGAGAGGGGCAATGCAGCTCATAAGTAGCTGAGTTGAGGCTAGAAGCTGCTCTCTGGATTTTAAGGCCAAGTTCTTTCTGCTCTAACCATTTTGAGCAATTCAAGGAATGGAAATACCAGTTGGATCTGAAAGTTTCTCTACTTGTACTTTAGTGTGAACTAATTTGCTTGTTCTCGCCTGCGTTAGAATGTGAGCTTCTTGTGGGCAGAGACTGGATTTCCTTGAATTTTTTGTATCATCAGAAAGTAGCAGAATGTTTGGGACATAGTAAGGACTTAATAAGTGGTTTTTTTTTTGTCATTGATTCATCATTCAAAACATTTTGTGATATACACCATGCCTGCCACGTGGTAGGCACTTAAATACATACTTGTTGCTAAACTGACTAAAGGTAACCCAGTTATGCCCACCCTTCTGCCCTCCCCCTGGGTTGTTGAACTCTAAGTCACTGACAATTGTGATTTTTCTGAGGTAGTGAATTTCTAAGATTTGGTAACAGACTGAAACGTATTGTTGCTTTTGAAGAAACTCTAATTCTAGGCAAATACCATGGATTCACCAGAAATCTAATTTGCTTTAAGATAGAACCAGATGTTAGGAATAACATTCTTATCTGATTTCACTGAGCCTTCTACAAGAGACTTCACTTGATTTGTGGATCACAAACTTGCCAGGAAAAATGGCTATCAAATAAATACTGATTTTTTTTTCATTAACTCCCATTATAATATCGGACATAGGTTTGAGCTGGAGAGGGTGGTAGTGGAGGGAATTCCCCCATGTGACTTGGAAACTTGTCACAAAGAAGATCTTAAAGTGAAATCTGAGGACTGGATATACTTTTGGGGATCATTCCAACATAGGAGTAGAGTTGGAGCATTGGGAGAGGTGAGTGCATGGAGGGGGAAAAGATGGGGACCAAGGACAGTGCATGGGGGTACACCGAGGCAAATGCAGGATGGCCTCATTATCCAGTTACAGCCAGCTGGCGAGTCTTATCTCCCTCACAGTAAGTCTCATGAGTGCAGACATCAAGGCTCTGGGTATTGGTAGCCCCTTGCTCCCTAATCTCATTGTACAAGATGACTCCTGTCAGTGAAGAACACACAGTAGGCATTCAGTTAATGAAGGTGAAGGGAAAACACATTTATAAAGCACCTGCTGTTTTACAAATATTATCTCATTCCACATATACTGAAAGAAGAATTTTATAGATATTCAGGAGTCATCACAACTGAAAATATGCCTTCATCTTTTGGAAATCCCACAATATGGACAGGGTGTTCCAGGCTTCCAGACACAGGCACACTCTCTGGAATCACAGAACTATCCTCTCCCACCTGTGTGAGCACAGCCAGCTCATGGCCCTTTCTCGACTTCAGTTCTTATGTCAGCAAAATTCAAGGGTGGAACCCAAAGGTGCCTCAAGTCCATCCAGCACTGAAGCCCAAGATCCAGCCCTATGGATATTGGTGCCACTAGCAACTGCTCAAGTGTCCTCTAGAAGACTCATTTCCTACATGGGTCTTTGGCTGCCGGACTGTCATGACTGAATGCCCCCGCTCACTCAGTGCCAGCTCTTATCTTCACACACAATAGGTTTTACTTGCCAAAGAAAGACGTGGAATGGGAATCTCCTTGAGGATGGTGGGTTTGGAGGAAGGCTGGCAGAAAATTCCCAGGGCTTGTCTTTGACAATGAACTCCTTGGCTTCACAGCAAAGAAGAATTCCTCACACACTCCCTCATCATGTTTGTGTCTCAGAATCTCCCTCCATGAAAAACTCAGCTTTGTCTCCTCCATCAAGCCTTTCCTCATATTTGCTCCCTTCCGGGTGAAAGGGATCACCCCCCAAATACCCTCAGAACACATCTATCTCCTTCTCCTTCACCCCATCACTTACTGATTTAAATAAAGGTCCCAACCTTCTTGTTAACCTCTCCATTTGTGCCTGGGGAACAGGGACTGGGGTTTTTTCCAGCATTGTATCCTGGGCACTTAATCAGAGGGTAATGAATATATTTGGGACTTAATAATTGATTGTTGACTGAGTGATTGAATGAGGGGAGATGAAAGGAGGAGTGCTGAAACAGGGAAAAGAAGTGAGACAAGTGGATGTGGAAAGTTCCTGAGGACAATTTTGTTTTTCATCACTGACTTTTCTCCAGAGCCATCCCAGGACAATTAAGATTACAACACCCCCCCACTGGTATCACTCAAAGAGAAGAGAAGACATAGGGAAGACCCAGAGACTTACTTCTAACAGATGACAACGGATGACAGGTCTTCGTGAACTGTTCAATTCAACCAATGTTTCTAAAGCACCTAACTCATGCATGGGCCATGAACTGGGCATACAACAGAGCCTCTGCACTGGGAAGATGAGGGACAACCTCATGGAGGAGCAGGCACCTTCCCTGTGTGAGAGAGACAGCCAGGGATCTTGCAAGGCAGAGGAGAAGAGGTAATGTATTTTACAATGGGACACCAATGATACGAAGACAGAGATAGGCAGTGGAAAGGTGTGGGAACAAAACAGCTAGTACACCCTAAAGAGTATGTGAAAGGGGAAAGGGAAGGGAACTAGCATTTATTAGGTGCCTACTATATTCCTGGCACTGTGCTAAGCACTTGGAAAATATTGTTTCATTTGATCTCATTTGAAGGGAAGTGATGTTGAATAAGACTGGACTAGAAAGGAGGTGGAAGAAAAGAGCAGAGTATTAGGCTAAGGATTTTTTCCCAGAGGCAATGGGAGGCTACTGCAGGTTCTTGAGCAGAAGGATAACATGGCTTATTATCTGTGCAGCTTCACAGGGCAGAAACATTGAAAGGTGGTCCCAGGAAGGCAATCTCAGCTAAATATAAGGGGAAAAAACCCAACTCAGCTGCCAGTACAGGCATGGGCTAGTCCATGAAGAAGTGAGTGAGCTCCCTTTCACCAAAAGTGTTCAGTTAGTGTCTGGTTGGCCACTGGCCATGGATGCTCCAAAGCAGATGGCTCCTCAGGGAAGGAAGGAGGACTAGATGCACTTGAAGTCTGTTTCTTTTTCTTCTATAACTCTGAGGTCTATCTAGGCTTCTAGCCTTCAAACAGTGAAGTCAAGTCATAGTAGTGACCCCCCAAATAAAAAAGAATTGACCCCTGCCTAATTTGCTTAAATGTTTAATAATTTGGCAAGCACATTTACATTTGTATATTACCTTCATCTGCATATGATTATTTTCAATTACTAGTGAGTATTTAACATAATGTAATTTTATTATACCTTCCCCAAATTCTTATACTCAGCTTCTGTATTAAGTAGCTGTCTTTTCAAGCAAGAAGTTGGATGACTTAAGGTGAAAATCAGTCACCCTGATAATGACTAAAAGGACAAGAATAAGCCACTCTGCATAGTGACTTCTCCTGTTCTAGGCTTATGGTCCCATTTTAGCCATAATGAATGCAGAGTAAATGTACCACAGTAATTTCCAAGTCATAAACTCCTTGAAAATGCCAGGCGGAGATCCGTTAATATGTCAGGTGATGGATCTACTATTTACCATCGATTGAGGAATTCAGAACCAATTCATTCTCAGGTAGCTCACATTTTTCATCAGCGACAGAATTGTTTTGTACATTTCGACTCAAAAGAGATGAACAATGTCCCAGGGCTCTTCAAGAGAGAATGATGCCTCCAAAGGGGAGTGTTCTTTCCTGACGCGATGGGACATTTGGGCTGGCGGAAATCTTGGTGTTCATTCAGGCTGACCTCTCCCTTTACACAGGTGGAAATTGAGGGAGGGGGACTTGCCCAAGGTGACCCACCAAATGCACAGCCAGAGTGAGATGAAAAACCAGGCATAGGAGAAAGGGCCTTGAGTCTGCCATTGGGGAGCCATCATGAAGCCACAGCTCTCTTTGTTACTGTCTAAATGACCTCTGACCAGTTCTTACTCCACTCTGTGCCTCAGATCCATCAGCTATAAATAGAGTGGATTGGATTTGGTCACCTCAAAGATCTCTTCCGTGGCTGGATATTATGAATTTATTTTTCTTTTACTTATTTCATTTTTAATTTATAGAAGAAAACAAGAGTTTCTATAACATAGTATAATAAAAAAGATGATTGCATATGAAACTGCAAATCTATTATGTACAACTTGCTATTCCTTTTAAATACATTATAAAGTTATCATGTACATTTCTTTTTCCCTCCTCCCTGCCCTAGAGATGGCTACCAGTAGACCCAAATCTGTATGTGTGTACATATATGTACATACATACATATATACATATGTGTAAAATCATTCTATACATACTTCTATTATAAGGAGGTTATGAATTATGACTAGCCCCCCAGGATATTTCCTACTATAAACCACCTTAATACTCATCTACTTCCAAGTATTATTTTCATTATTATGGGTGGATACTTTATTTTACAAGAACAGAAACACAGACTAGAAAGCAAAATTGACTAAACTTAGGCTTGGATTTGGAAGACTGATTTATAAAGGCAGTACGAGTGACTGACTTTTTTTTTTAATGTAATCTGAAGTCGATCGTCCCAAGAATGGATCATTTCATACCATTTAGGAAGAGAGACATTTATTATATGACACTGCAGAGCACCTGAAGCTCAGGTCAAAGTTCTAATGGAAGGCATAAGCCCTGAGGTTAATTATTTGGTGATAAAAGGATCAATGAGTCACAGAATGGTATTCAGATTTTATGACCTCGGGCTCTAGCCTTTCCCTTCAGCTATCTCAAGATTCACTGTTTGCACATCTCTGATGCACTGCCATCATAAAGGAATGTGGCTGATGTTTATTTTTGTCAACAGAGGATATGGTGTCATGGAAAAGGCATGGAACTGAGAGTCAGGAAGACCGGGGTTCAAATTCTGCTTCAGACACTTACTACTTGTATGACGCTGAGGCAGTCATTTAACTGCTCTGGGACTCAGTGTCCCATGTGTAAAATGAGAGTTTTGAATGCAGTGTTCTTGAAAGTTCTTTCCAAATCTAAATATAGGATGCCTTGGCTGATTCCCATCCTAGACTGTGAGTTCCATAAGAAGAGAGCTTGTATTATCTAAACTCTATTCCCCCAGTGCCTGGCACTAGATTGCACATATGGGAAATGCTTAGTAAATGTTGGTTGACTTAGAGAACCAGCTGACTGGTGATCTATCAGAATTGGGTGGCACTTCTACTGGGATGTTCAGATACTCAAGTCAAGAAATATGCACTGGAATCTGGAAAAGGCAGCAAGGAACAATGTGTGACATGAAAAAAAATAGCGTGTGGAAATCACTCAATCAGCAAACACTTATTAGATGCCTTCTACGTGTCTGGCTCTATGCTAGACAGTGCAAATAGAAATACAAAGAATGACTTGAAGTCAGGAAGTCCTGGATGTGAATTCTACCTCAAACATTAGCTTTGTAACCTTGAACAATTTAAGTCTCTGAACTTTAGTTTCCTCATCTGAAAAATGGTGATAACAACAGCATCTTTCTCAGAGGGTCATTGTGAGATTGCAGTGAGGTAATGGGAAGGAAGGGAAAAAAGGAGGGAAGGAAAGAAGAGAGGAAGGAAGGGAGGAAGGAAGGGAGGAAGGGAGGGAAAGAGAGAGAGAGACAGAGACAGAGAACAAAATTAAGTACTCACTCTATGCCAGGAACTGTACTACACGGGGGATACTACTACTACTGCTGCTGCTGCTGCTGTTACTACTACTACTAGTACTACTACTATTACCATCTAGTATTTATATAGTGTTTTAAGGTTTACAAAGCACTTTAAAATGTTATGGTGTTGAGCCTCAAAATCTTGGGTAGTATATGCTATTATAAACTCTATTTTGCAGTTTCTTCAAACTGAGGCAGGAAGGGATTATGTGACTTACCAGGATCACACAGTCAGTAAGTATCTGAGGTTGGATTTGAACTCATCTTCCTGATTCCATGCACCACTGAGCACTATTCCTACTTTACCACTTAGCTACAGGAAAGAGAGACAGCTTCCTGACCTCAAGAAGCTCCTATTCTAACCAATGAAGACCATACATAAAGGGGAGGTAGAAAGGGTAAAGGGAGGAAGCAATGGTGAGGAGATATCCAGAAAGTGTCATAAAACCCAGGGCTTCAGCAAGATGAGGTAAAAACTCCTCTATCAGAGCTGGGCACTGACCCTAGAACACGGATCCTTGCCTATTCTATTCCCCCAGTGTGCAAGACACAGGGACTCTTTCCAGGCCTTTGCTCCATGGACACAAGATGATAAATGGGCCTTTGGGGGGATCCTTGCCTCTCTGTCCCCACCTTTGTCACAAGGATCCCCATTTGGGGAAACCATCATCAACACCCGTGGAGGTAGCCCTTAAAATGAAAGGGGAGAAAAATGTCCAACTAACTATTCCAAACTGGAAACTCTGTGTGCAGTGACAAAAGGCTGCCTAATTAGCACACCCCTCCCCTGCCTAGGGCACACTCTCTGATCTCACAATCAATTTTACTGAGCCTACGTTTTACCCTCTCTGCTTTTCATAATACAATTTAATTTTTATGTACAGAATTTCCTGAAGGGCATAAATGCGTTTTCACTTTATGCCCTGGTAATTCAGTTTTAAATCAAGCATAAAGACTCAATAAACAGTGCGGAGCTAACAGGTCTGGCCAGGCCGGTGACCTTTCACTGTTATTTTTGAATAAATAAGAAAATGGTTAAAAGTCCCAGATGAAGTGGGCCAAAGATTCTCCATTGTCTGCTCAGAGAGAGGCCTGAATTGACAATAATTTGATAGTTCATGCTTGAGAAAACTCCCAATTGGGAATGTGAGGGCCTGGAAATTGTCTCGCTGGGTAATCATGAGGAGATTGGGCAGTGGTGACTCTCTCTCTGACCTTGAAACACTTTCCCAAATCCAACAAAGATGAAGAGAAAAACAAAACTTTAGCCTTCTAGCCAGGCCTCTCTCACTCTCGGTGAGTGACAGACACCTGGCAAAGCAGCGGTTTCAGAGACAGACTGTGAATGAGGTCTTTCCTGTTCCAGTGAGAGGATCTGGAACCTGGAGGGTCAGAAGAACAGAGAATCATATGCTGAGAGCTTGGAGTGACCGCATAAGCCATCAACTCCCCCATTTTACAAATGAGGAAACTGAGGCATAAATAAATTAAGTGATTTGCCTCAGGTCACACAGCTAGTAAGTGCCTGATATGGATTTGAACTTGTATCTTCCTGGTTCCAATGCTTTATCCATTATTCATTCCACATAAAAGACCATTCAGTGCAAACACGCCCATTAATAGGAGAGAAAGCCAAGGCCTAGAGAGTTCATTGTTGAGAAGAGCCAGAACTGGAAGATTATTTCAAGAGAAAAAAGAGAGAACTCAAAATTTTACAGAAAATGAATGTTGAAAATTATCTTTACATGTAATTGGAAAAAAAAAGTACTGAGAGAGAGAACAAAAGGAGAAAAATGAGGTTATTTGACAGAGTACATCTAAACCAGTGAGCTGAGTAAGTCCATCTTGGGAGGGTTCTGCTTTTCAAGGAAAGAGTTGATTTGATAACCTGGGTGGTTAGGAGAAGAAAAAAACTCACACCCCTTTACAGTGTCTGTGTGCATTGTTTGTTGGGGGCTCAGCCTGGGCTTGCATTATTCTTATTCTGTTCTTAAAGTTGGTTTTATATGTGTATACATGTGTGTGTGTTTATGTGTGTGTTTGTTTATATATGTGTGTATGTGCGTGTGTGTGTGTGTATATATATCACATCACCTTGTTTTTTATCATGCCTTGTCCCCTTTCCTTTGCAGAGGGTCTTTAAGCAAAGAATTTAACCAAAATTAAAAGAAAACAGAAGGGAAGTGTAAATTGGAGGAGAGAAAAAATAATAATCAGGAAAGTCATTCACCCCTTCCAAGTCCTCTGATGTCATGGGCCATGATGTGCCCCAGGGGTCCCACAGCGAGGCATCTTCTCTGGCTTCTTCTTTGGGATCAAGATGTTCACTCTTCATTTGACAACTTTCCTTTTTCATTTAAACCTGCAGTTCCGCTGGTGTGAGGAGCTACTGGCGTGAAGAGTACCTTCACTGGTGCAGATGAGCAGCCTCTCTGTAACTTAAATCCAGCTGCCTGAGGCACTGAGCGTTTAAG
The DNA here is from genome assembly GCF_900497805.2 of Vombatus ursinus. Taxonomy (NCBI): domain Eukaryota; kingdom Metazoa; phylum Chordata; class Mammalia; order Diprotodontia; family Vombatidae; genus Vombatus; species Vombatus ursinus. The sequence continues at coordinate 4,516,273 of NW_020950172.1, read as the reverse complement.
CAATCGATGTCCCACATCTGGTGTGTCACAGACAAGACTTGATTTTGTGTCTTTGTGTCTCCAAGGGTAGTTCTGCACCCACCTTGCAGGGCTGACCCTCCTACGTCATGTGTTTGACATACTTTGAACCATCAAGTGGATGATTTAAGATTGAATTTCCTTAAGGACATGGCCAGGTGTGACCTTACTGATCGTTACGTGTGACCTTCCTCCCAAAGCTAGAGTTAATTACATAGCATCCCAGATCTGTCACAAACTTGTGTGACCATTAGGAAATCAATTAACTTAAGACTCAGTTTCCTCATATTTAAAGCGGTTTAGTCATTCTTGCTACATCAAATAATTGCTTATCCAAAAAAAGAAAAAACAACCTTGTACACATTTAATTGCTGTTAAAGTTACTATTATCATCACTATGATAGATCTGGAAGGGGCCTTCAATGTCGCTTGGTTTAATCTTTTCATTTTACAGGTAAGGAAACTGATGCCCAGAGATTGGAAGTTACTTTCCCAAGGCCATAATCAGTAGGTAGGAGACCCAGAATTCAAACTCATCTTAAGACAAGTTGTTTGTTCTTTCTCCAGTAGCCTGCTACCTCAAAATATTATCATCCATCATCATCACCAAAAGGTGGCCAACTAACCTGGCTAGAGCAGTTCAAATGATGGCAAGCTCACTCCTTTGTGGGAACCTTTCCCAATTTTTAGACAACTCTGATTATAAGAGGATTTTCCTTATACTGAGCTTAAATCTACCTTCCTGCAAGCATTTGTCTACTCCTAGTTCTTCTCCATGGGAAATAACAGACAATAAATCTACTCTCTCCATTAGCTCTCCAAATATTGGAAGACACCTACCGTCCTTCTCTCACCCTATCCCAAAATTGTCTTTTCTCTTCCAGGCTAACCATGCTCACATTTCCTTCAATTAATCCCTGCTTAGCAAGTCTTCATATAGTCCACCATCCTGGTTCAACTACTTTGGCTATTTTCAAACTTACTCAAACGTGATGTGTAGAACTGAAGACAACAATTCAAATGTGTCTAACCAGCACAGAGGAGAGCCACATGAACACTTCTTTTCATTTTGACATTTTATAGTTCACTCAGCATGTCCTAAGTTTGAATGAGAGATTCCAGTGGCCATGCCATACTCATACATCAAGCAAATCCATAATACTTTTTTCACATGAATTGTTTTCACATCAATTGCTCACCACCCTCAATCTCTGCAACTGATTTGTTTGAACTAATATGCAGGACTTTCTAATAACTCATTGATGTCATTGTGTTATTGCCTGTCTATCATTCAACCCAATTTTGAATTCTGATCCAATCATATACATAATAACTAACCTTCCCAGTTTTGCATCACACACACATTTGATAAACTTGTCTTCATCCAAATCACTGATAAGAGTGTTGAATGGAACAGGTCCAAGGATAGAGCACTATGCCTCTAGCAAGAGAATTCCCTGATACTTGACAATAGGCCATTAACCTTTGGTTACAGTTTTTCATCCCATAAATCACCTGATTGTATTATCACATAGCACATATTTATATTTCACAGACACAGTATCCACAAGGATATTTTGAGGGGGACTGCGTAGAGAATTCCCCATATCCCCCAGCTCAGTAACCTTGTCACAAAAGGAAGCCGACTCACTCGACTATACTATATTCTGAGTAAACCCATGCTTATTACTAGGTATTACCATGTTTTTAGATCCTCAGAAACCATCAATTAGTAACCCATGCTATGATTTTGTAGGAAATAAATATCAAGGCATCTACTGTAAAATGAAATAATCTTCTGCTTTCTTTACTTTAAAGAATAATAATTATCCATAGGATTTGATTCTGACATTGTATGAGGAGTACCAGCACCTCCCATAGGAATCAAAAGTGCTATTTAGAGAGAGTATTTGCAAATCATAATTCTGTCTAATCCTTACAAAAATCCCGTGAGGCTGGTGTTACAAATATCCACACCTTACAGATGAGAAAGCTGCCGCTACAAGAAGTCAAAGGATTGACCACACACACAGTGTCAGAAGGAGGAATTCAAACTGCTGGGTCTTGTGTATCACCTACTAAGGTATAGATTGGGATCTGGTGAAGGAAGTCACCAACTTCATTAAATAATATACAGATTGATCATTTGCTTAATAAGGTTTACAAAACCCTTTCTTCAAAGTGCTCCAGGGCATGTGATTTCCTCCATTTTACAGATGGGAAAACTAGAAATCAAATATGGTAATTGACTTGGCCGGGTGCACACAGCTATGCGGTATCAAAATTATGACGTAAAGCCAGGGCTCCTGATCCCAAGTCCCACATTCTTTGAATTAGAAAACCCATCCAAGTCTGCCTGGCTGGCTCCTCCTATGAGCCTATGTGACGAACTTGCTCTCTGACCTTAGAGACCCATTTCATCAAGGTTTAAAACCAACCAAAGTAAGACACCCTGAAAATGACCTCATTTGTACTGGCAGCATCAAAGCAAAATCCCTGGCTTCTGTCAAGAAAATTAAACAGAACAATGAGCCCGTTAGAAGTTACTTGGAGATATTTACTCTGCCAAATGTTATGAGGGAGATAAAACAACAGAGCCATCCAGCATTGGAGAAGGATTTTGTTATTTAGTCTGCTTAGGTTCAGCCAGAGCCAACAGTTCTAATATCTGTCAACATCTCGGTCTATCTTGTGTACCTGGGGAGGACACATGGACCCATTTGGAGATATACCATCTATTTTGGGGGATTCTGAAGTAATTGATGTGAACAGAAAGAGGAGAAGAAGGAGAGAGAGGGAGGGAGAGGGAGAGGAGAGGAGAGGAGAGGAGAGAAAGAGAAGGAGGGATGGATAGATATGTAGATGATAGATAAATAGGTTGGATACAGATACAGATAGTGATGTAGAATGAGGTAACTATTACCAGGACATATGAAAAGGTTTTGTCAAAAATTGCGGTGCATATGGTAGAAATTTGATCTGGTATTTTTTTCCCTAGGGATGAAGTGCAATATATGTTATTGAAAAGCATAATAAATTCTCCAAATGTTTCCCTCAGCTACTAGAGTTAGGCGGCCAGTTCACTTGTCCTCTGGATTGCAGGGCCATGATTATTTCTAACAACCCGTTACATCTGCTCGGGAAAGGGGCTACCTTTCCATCTTTGTAGAACATCTCCAAGAAGATATGATTTCAATATTATTCTTCTATCCTTTAACCTTGACCTATTTCCTCTGAACTCTAGAAAAAAGTCCTGCAGTCTGGACCTCCCCTATTGAATCAAGGTTAACCCATGCTACTTTCCTCCTAGAAAATCTGAACTGACTGGGATCCATTGGTTAGTCATGGGGCAAACTGGTTTCAAATATCATGGAAGCCTGTAGATCTGCTAGCATTTTCCTGACATGGGGTCTTGGTCCAGGGAGGTGTGAGGTCTTCTCATGAGCACCACCATTCAAAGAGAATGACTTCCTTTGAAAAGATCCATGGGATTTCCCATTCTGTTTTGGCCCAGACCTGGCTGCTGTTGACATTTCTAATGAATCCTTTCCACCAGACCTGCCATTTCCTTTGGCTCTCGAAGGACCCAGACAGTCAGTCAATAGACATTTATTAATCACCTACTATGTACCAGGCACTGTGCTGAGCACTGGCCTCACCATCGGGTTTCTAACCGCAACTGGGACCTTGCCTTTTTATGGTCTCAGGGTTTCAGAGGAAGCCTGGCTTAGAGGCCGAATCAATCTCATTTTTGGAACAGATGCGGCTCGAGCAGCTTTTCTTTTGTCCCAGCCTCTGTTGGGGTTGTTTGTCTTCAGAGCTGTAAGCCTTCCACATTGCTTGCTATCTCTGTGTAGTTTGATAGATTCCAAAGCCCTCCAGCCCTGGTGGTAGTGCTTCAGTTCAGTGGCAGCAAGCTCAGACAGAGATTGGGACCATGATGACATCCATAAGGATCCCTGTGGGCCATCAGCTGACTTTGAAAATTAACCATGTGATGGTATCTTCTGTGTTCTAATGGATTTTCCTTTATTTTATTAAATATTTCTCAAATCCATTTTAATTGGGTTCCTGCAGCACTCAGGAGCATTGCCCATGTTTGACTCCTCTGATTGAGATTATTGTCCCCAATTTACAGATCACATAGAGACTGAGGCAGGACTTCAAGGGTTAGAGAAGAACCCAGCTCAGATGGGTGTCTGAGACCATCTACTTCAACCTCCTCACTTTACAGGAGAGGAAACTGAGGACCAGGGAGTTGAGTTCACATGGTTTACACAATTGAATTTATGCAGGTGAGTTTACACAGGTTCTAAGCATCACAGAACTTAAACCTGGACCTTCGGCACTCCAAAGCCAGGGTTCATCCCATTGCATCCAACTACCTCCCTAAATAACCTAGTCCATTTCACCAAGGAGGAAACTAAGGCACAGGGAGTTTGAGTGACTTGTCCTCAATGTCTAGAATGCTTTCCCTCCTCATTTTCTCATCTTGCAGCCTCTGGCTGGTGGTAAGCTCAGTGTGAGTAAGCATCACCTTTGTCTTTTGTATCCGCAGTCTAGCACAGTGCTTGGCACTTAGTAAAGGCTTAACAAATACTTGCTGATTGATTGATTCAAGGCTCAGCTCAATTTCCCCCTCCTGGGAGATCCCCCTCCCCCTCTCCCACAGTAGAAGATTCATTGCTTTGTATTACCAGTGAAATGGGATGAGCTGGGCTGGTGATATTGTTGGGGCAGAGTTTCCAATGAGGAAGGTCCCTCCAGTGAGGTAGATTGTTACCTTCTCTGCCCTTGAAAGCCTGGAGAGTTTCCTGTTGAATAGAGAGGTTAAAGAACTTGCCTGTAAAGCACTTTGTTAATCACAGAGCTCTATGGAAATGTTCAATATTATTATTATAAAAAACCTTCTTTTCCCTCAAATTGCTTATGGTTTAATAGAAGGGGAAAATATTCACAAGTAAATGCATACAGACGATATAGAAAATAAATGTAGATCAATTCAGGGGATGAGGGCAATGATGACTACTGGGGGATCAGGAAAGAGATTTGTAGAAGGTGGTGCTTCAGGACAGTGTGGAGGAAAAGGAGGAATTATAAAAGACAGAGGTGAAGGAGAGGCATTCCAGGCCTAGGAGGCAGAGAGCCAGGGCAAAAGGCTGTGAATGCAAATAGAGACCAGAGGTGACCGGCAGCAAGGATGCTGCTTTGGCTAGAATGGAGACTGAGGAAGGGTGAGTTATAGATGAGACCCAAAGGTAAGGTCATCCTAGGCTGTGAATGACTTTAACGGCCCAAAACAGATGTAAAGGGAGTTGGGTGAGAGCTGAGAGAAGTATTCAGATTCCCTAGCTGGCTCCCTTTGCTAAGCCCTCAGAGACACTTGCCCAAAAGCCCGCTGCTGTCCTGCCACACAGTCTGAGTGTCAGAAGGGATTCAGAGAACCTACCTTCATGCCTAGTTGCATTCCCAATAAGAGTCTAACAGAAAGATCTCTGGACTCGTCAGAGCACCTGGTTTCATCATGGCTGTGATGCTTACCACCTGGGTGAGCATAGCCCCATTACTATAGGGCTCTGGGTCTGTAAAAGGACAGGGTTGGTCTAGGAGACCTCTAGGATCCCTTCAGTTCTATCTCTGCAATGATATGATACAGGGTGTGGGTGCTTCAGAAGAAAAAAGGAAGCCCTTGAAGAGTGGGTGATGTCTCTAATCCTGAAGGCCATAATAAGATGCAGCTGGGATGAGAACGGAGTGGGTCAGAGGCTCTGCTTCTCTCTGCAGGTTCTGACCAATTGGTTGTGGGAAGAGAGTCAACTGCTTCCTTCCGAGCTCACCTGTGGAGAGTGAGGCATGGCCAGGCCTCCCTGCACAGGGGGAAGAGAAGGAGAGGTGGAGTCAGGACCAGGTTTGAAGTCCATTTCTTCCATTGAAGACAGTGGGCAAGTTGCCTGTCCATTCTGGGCTTTAGTTCCCTCATCTATAGAGTGAGGAACTTACACTACATGACCTCTGAGGTTGCTTCCAGCATTAAATCTGTAAGCTTGTGAGCCAAATGAGATAATTGATATTAAGTCACTTTGTGGCCACGAATCCCTATGGAAAGAGAAAGCACTATGTCCGTTCATTCACTACGCATGGCCTGAGTTCTCCCTTCTCCCTGTTCCCCTGCAGAGCACTCTGAGCTTTGCATTGAGGCCAGAGATACATTTACAGAACTGTGCAAAAACATGGTCCCTGTCTTTGCAGAGCTCAGTCTGTGAGAGGGAGAAGAGACATTCATAGATAACCTTAGTATGCGATGTTGCACAAATGGAAATAACTCGAAGCATGTAAGGCACTGTGATGATGGGGACCATTGAGCAAGGGGAGGAGGAGAGGAAATAAACCTTGGCTTTGGGTGCTCAGATAGATCACTGCCTCCAGGTAGGAGGAAAAATGGATTCTGACGCTTTGTCCCTCTGACACGATCTGTATTCCCTACCCAACCATCCTGGTGATGGCTGGGGGAGGAAATGCAGGAACCATCTATTTTACATTGGTTTAAAGGGGTGTGAAGGGATGCATTCATCCCGTTAGGGTTATCGGGAAAGGCCCGGAGATGCTGGATAGGACTTCATTGATAGTGACAGAAAACTGGGGTGTTAAGCCACTGAAAGGGGATTTTCCTGTGATGATGAATCCATAAATAGTACAATCTGGTTTTCTCCAACACTGCCTTGTCCATCAAGACAGTCCAGACTTCTCCCTTTCTCATGACCATTTCTGCCTTTCTGCTTTGGCTCAAGTGATTTGCTTCTTCCCCGCTCGCCTCTTCATATCCTCCCCATCCTTCCAAGCACAGTTCACCTGTTGCCTTATCCAGGGGGCCTTCCCAACATGCTCGAAGCTTTCTTGGACTCTCCAGCCACACAACTCCTCCAGTCGATACCACGTGGCTTGGTGGTGAATATGGGGTCGCTGCCTATCGCTCACTCTTGTTTCATGTGTTGTACTCGGGACAAATCCTGACAACTCTACATATACATTAGCTTTTACAATGTCTTTGGGGTTTGTGGCTCCGCTTTCCGATCAGAGGGACAGAGGCTGGTGATGAGATGGAGCCCCAAGGCTGATGGGATCTTGCAAGGTGACAATGTACATAGTTTGGACTCTGTGGGTAACGTGGGGCTTGTGGGGATATTCTCCTTCATTCATCATCACCCTCAGATTGCTGCAAGAGTCTCCTAGCTTTCAGACTTACCTTTCCATTCTTCCTTCTTCATAGCTTGACCGTTTCTGAGCAGTGAGGAAATCATGGACCATCTCATTCAGCTCATACCTTGGGGAGAATTCTATCTACTCCATCTCAAAGTTGGACTAATTCATGGGGTCTCTGCCACATGGAATAGGGAGGAAACTGAAGGTAGTAAGTCAGCACTCTTTAATTAAGAACAATGGCTTATCCTCCTTGAAAGAGACATGATTCAGTGGAATTAGCATCCTGGGTGTAGGAGAGCTGGGCTGCCATCCTGGCTCTGACACTTGGTGCTGTATAACTGTAGGTTCCCCCAGACTCAGTTTCCCCAGCTCTAAAATCACATTCACCTTCATTAGTCAAACCTTCAAGTCAAGTCTTGTTTTGGTCTTTTCACTACCTAAGACAAGTAAAGCTGTTTGTTTCCCTCTTCCCCCTTCCTCCCACTTTTATTTGCTGTTCTGTTTTAGCTGTCGTTTCTTTGCACCATTTCCTATAAGTCTGTCCAGGTTTCTTTATATCCCTGGGACGCATCCTTTTTAATGGTGCAATCATTTCATTACTCTGATATACCACAAGTTTCTCAGTGCTGGGCACACAATTTGTTTCCAGGTTTTCATTATTATAAATATTTGGTCACATGTGAGCTAGACATACTAGGGCTATGAATTTGGGCTTCACTTTGGAGGGATTTGGAATCCTGGCTTCTCTGCCTACAAGCTGTGTGACCCTGGGGAGAGACTTTGCCTCTCTAGGTCTCAGTTTGCGCATTTGTAAAATATAGAGATTGAATCAGTCAAAATAAACTAACAAATATTTATGAAGTACCAACTTTGTGCCAGGTAACGTCTGAGGAGGTATAGATACAGAGACAAAATGGAAAGAGGCCTTCCCTCAAGAAATTGTCATTTGACAATGAGGTACAACATAGACACATATGTTTAAATAGGAAATGCAAAGTAAATACCAGCTAATGGAAATGTGGGAGAGATACCATCCCTAGTGGGAAAGAGGAAAGAGAAGTAGAAAGGGCCTCATGTCTGTGTGTCTGTCCTCTTCCTTCTCCCCCTTCCACCATTCCCACAAACCCTAAATTCCTTTTAGCTTCACAGTGGTTCTGGGTTTTTTCTTCATACAGAAATACTTTTAAAATTAAATAAAATTAAAATTTTCCCTGTGTGCCGTGGCTACTTTTCTAGTAATGACACGAAGGCTAAATTGCATAAGCCTGTTGATATAGACCATTAGACATTAAGGACCTGAAAGGCCACGTGGACAAATCCTCTCATTTTACAAAGGAGGAAACTGAGGTACCAAGGTGGTGGAATGATTTGACAAAGGTCTCACAGTAAGGTGGTAGGCAATCAGAGGCTAGATCTAGGGTGTCCCCAGGCAGGGATCTTGTCTCTACACATACTACCTTCACATATAAATAGATAAATAGAGGCAGAAATTCAGTAGTCATTCTTCTTGTTTTCAAAACTTACTGTGCACAATGACTGACAAAGTCTGGTTACCTATGGTGCAGTAGAAAAGATGCTAGATGGAGAGATTGATCTGAGTTCAAGTTTCTGGGTCACTAATGTCCTTCCTGTGTGACCTCAGACAAGTCTCTTCACCTTTCTGACTCTCTTTTGCCTTATGCAAAATGGGTATAGCCCCACCCTGCCTGGCTCACAGGTCTATGGTATGGATCAAATGAGATAACGTCCATATTGAGCTTTGTCTTTAGTTCTTGAAGGGGACCAATCAGGAGGGAGATGTCTTGACTTGCAGTAAGTTGGATTTCAGTGAGGCAGAGCTGTGCAAAGTCATCAGCCTCACTCTCTCCTCCAGAGTCATCAGAGTCCAGTGGCAAGACATAGGTCAGGACAACTGGAGATGGCCTAGATGCAGTTGGAGCCCTTGACCTGTTTAAACGAAGGTCTCTCCCAGGATTCAGTTTGTCTAAGGCAATACACATTCAGTAGGTAAAGTCTAGGTATGAACTGAGGTAAAAGATGGCCTAATTTGCCTTCATGGAAGAATCAGTCTGGGAAGGGAAGATGCTCAAGGTTTCTGGCCAGAACAGAAACAATTGCTATTTGAGGTCACTCACATTAAAACCCAAACAATGAGCAAGTAAGGCTTAGGCTGGGCCTTTTTATTGGCCAGTCAGTGAGAGCCAGAGTGATTTGGGTGTCAAGGCTCCATCTGAATCCTGATTTTTTGATATTTGATTTTTTAGAGCCATATTTCAAAAAATCATAAATGAAAACTATGAGACAATTGTTCCAGTTTTTCAGAAAAAAAACACACAAACAAAAAAATGGTAGAATAAATGAGTAAAAAAGAAAAAAAATCTAGCCCCCAAACCTGGAGGAGGAGGAAGAGAAAGAAGAGGAAAAGGAGGAGGAGAAGATCTTCTAGGCAAACTAGGCCATTGAGGTTTGACTAAATGGTAAAAGAGCTTTTTCTTCATGAGCACTCGTAAGGGTCATTTTCACACCAATATATTTCACACCTCACTATTGGAATTCTGTACTCCCAGCACCCAGGAAAAGAGCTTGTGTGTAATGTGATGTCCAATTGAATTAAATTGATTGGAACTCTGAAGTTCAAGTGAAATCAGCAAGAGCATCCTCCAGGCAAGATCTTACCTGGACACTGAGGAAGGCGCCAGACAAACATAAGCTAAAATGCAGAATGTGGACTCCTTGAGGCCAGGCACTCCTTCTATTTTTGTCTGTGTATCCCCCAATGCCCGGCACAAAACAAGAGCTCAGCAATGACTGTTGCTGGATGACATGATTCTGTCCATGGGGATCTAATGGTAGCAAGTGACTCCTTTTATTGAGTTCCTAATAAGTAATTTAATAATGAGCCAAATTAACATAGCTTTGTTAAGTGCCTACTATGTGCTAGGCACTATGCTAAGCTCTGGGCATACAAAGAAAGGCAAAAATACTTTTTGCCTTCAACTCACATTCTAGTAGGGGGGGAGCATGGAAATAACAGAATAAAGACTGTGCTGCAGGAGGACTGAATCGCTACAGGTTCTTGAGTTTGACATTCTCTTCACCATTCAGCTCAGCCCATGGGTTCCTGACCCTTTCTCCGTCTCCTTTTTTTTAAAATTTTTTTTAAAATTTTTAACATGTGTTTTTAAAACTTTGGAATATAAATTTTCTCCCTTCCTCCCTCTCCACCCACCCTCATTGAAAAGGCAAGCATCTCGGTACAGGTTATAGATGTGTAGTCATGCAAAACATTTCCATAGTAGTCCTGTTCTGAAAAACTAAGTATATTTTCCTTCATTCTATCCTATCCCCCATTTATTCTGTTCTCTCTTTTGATCCTGTCCCTCCTCAGAAGTGATTGCTTTTGATTATCCCCTCCTTCAGTCTGCCCTCCCATCTATCATTCCCCTGCTCTCTTGTCTCCTTCCCCCCTTATTTTCCTGTAGAGTAAGATAGATTTCCATACCCCATTGTGTATGTTATTCCCTCCTTAAGCCAAATCCTATGAAAATAAGATTCACTCATTCCTTCTCACCTTCCCCCATTTCCCCTCCACTGTAAAAGCCTTTTCTTATCTGTTTCATGTGAGATATTTTACCTCATTCTACTTCTCCCTTTCTCCTTCTTCCAGTATAATCTTCTCCCACCCCTTAATTTTATTTTCCAGGTATCACCCCTTCATCTTTAACTCTCGCTGTGTCCTCTATCTATCTATCTATACAAACGTATAATTTTTTCCCTCCCACTACCCTAATACTGACAAAGGACTCATGAGTTACAAATATCATCTTTCCATGCAGGAATGTAAACAGTTCAACCTTAATAAGTCTCTTATGATTTTTCTTTCCTGTTTACTTCTTCCGTGTTTCACTTGAGTCTTGCATTTGAAGGTCAAATTCTCTATTCAGCTCTGGTTCTTTTCCTCAGGAATGCTTGAAAGGCCTCTATTTCGCTGAATGACCATTTTTTACCCTGAAGGATTATACTCAGTTTTGCTGGGTAGGTGATTCTAGGTTGTAGTCCTATCTCCTTTGCCCTTTAGACCCTTAGTGTAGAAGCTGCTAAATCTTGTGTTATCCTGCTTGTCTTTCCACAATACTCGAATTGTTATCTTATGGCTGCCTGCAATACAGTCTCCTCTTAAAGAACTAGAATGAATCTTGCTAGCTCGAGGCTCTCTTCCTATCCCTCTGTGGCTCAGAGCCAGTGCCTTTGCTTTGTTTTGGTTATTGTTTGTTTTGTATTATTTAATTTTTTGTTTTTTTTAGTGAGGCAATTGGGGTTAAATGACTTGCCCAAGGTCACACAGCTAGTTCGTGGCAAGTGTTTGGTCTGCAGTCATATTTGAGCTCAGGTCCTCCTGACTTCAGGGCCAGTGTTCTATCCACTGCACCACCTAGCTGCCCCTGTATTATTTAATTTTTAATTCACATCATTTCGTCAAAGTCTTTCTATTTTTCTTTGCATTCCTCATCTCTGGTCTTAACTGAAGTATTGAAGTACATTGCGTTAATGTAGGGCATTTTACATAAGCATGTACATGAGAAAGGGTACAGTGACGTAGTCTCAGATCTAGCTCCCAACTCACCCCTGAGCTCTTCCTCGGCATCTCTACTTGAGCTTCTTGTAGGCATTTCAAACACATGTCCTAAAAAAAGGTCACTATCATGGCTACCATACCAGCCCATCTTAAACGCCCCCTGTTTTTGTAGAAGATGCCACTCTTTTTCTAGTTCCCTAGATTTGAAAGCTAGGTGCCCCCCTTGACTCTGCCTTCTTACTTACCCCCCTCAAACGCAATGAACTGCCATGTTGTATTAATTCTACTTCATCAGATGGATATGAGTCTCTTTGTCTCTATTCCTCCCACAATTATCCTAGTTAAGACCCTAATGCCTCTTGCCAGACTATTGTAATAACCTTCTAATTGGCCTTTCTATCTCCTCCAGCCAGTCCATACTCCACACAGCTGCCAGTGATATCTCTTATGTGCAGGTCTGTACTAGCCAACCCCTTGCTCAGAAAGATTCAAAATTTCCTATCTCCAGGATAACCTATAAACTCCTTTATTTGCCATTGAAAACCCTTAGCTAGTTGTTAGCCTACCTTTCTTGGCTGAGTCTACATCACCGTACACTTTCTCATGTACTCTGCTCCAACTAAATGTGCTTGCTTACTTTATTTTCTTTATACACAGCAGTCAATTTCCCTCCTCAGGGTATTTGCACAGTGGAGGGGAGGAACTGGGATCTAATCCACGCTGTAAACAAACTCAAGGAAACTCAAGGTCAGGGATTCCTATATCTCAGAGCTGAAAAACAACAGGACTGAAGTCATGAAGGAAGTATCCTAGGGTAGAAATAAAAAGGGTAGATGTGTCAAGAGAGAATTGTTCTTCCATTTTGTGAATTTGGGATTTAGATCCTATACCCAGAGAGAAAAGGAAAGAGGGAAAGTGAGGTAAGATTCCATGCCCAATTGATGCAGGCCTAGAAGAGAATCATGTGGTACAGTAGTAAAACAAGTAGGATTTGGAGTAAAAGAACTGGATTGGGATCTTGACTTTCACTTACTACCCTTGTAACCTTAGAAAGAATCACCTTTCCCTCTCTGAGTCTCTTACATTCTTACATATATTTTTAAGTTTTTTTTTTGCACAACTTTAAGATTTATAAGATAATTTATCTGTATTACCTCATTTGATTGTCACAACAATCCTGTGAGGTGGGTACCATTATGGGCCCATCCTCCAGATGAGATAAATGGGCTCGAGAAGGTACAACAAATTGTCCAAAGACACATAGATGTTAAGTGTTTGAGACCATCTTCCCTTCTAACCAAAGTCTTTCTGAATCTAAGTGCAAATGGTGGGATTGGAGATGGGGATGACTTAGAAGGAATCCGAGTTTCCTTCTGACTCTAACAATCCTAGTGATAATTATCAAGATGATGAAAATTAAGAAGAAAGGGAACAAGAGGAAAAGGACATTGATTCAGCAATGGTGACAAAGACAATAATGTTGATAATGACAGTGGGGATGTGACAATAGCATGCTCAATGATGGGGATTGTCTTAATGAAGATAATGATGCTGATGGTTACAGCTGCAGTGATGTGGGAGGGGATGCCTTGAGAGCCAGTCATTGAAAGACCACTGGACTTTGGATGAGATGAGCAGAGTTCAAATCCTGTCCCTTCTATTTGTTACTTTGGGCCTTAGTTTCCCCATCTATAAAATGAGAGAGTTGTTCTAGATGGCCTTTCACATCTCTTTCATCGGCAAATCAATAGTCATAATAAAGCCCATGATGATGATTAGTGGTAATGAAGAAGGAAGCAATTTATTGTTTGTTTCTAGGTACCATTTCCCCTAAGGGATTCTATGCAATGAGTGGGGGGAATTGGAGATAAATTCATTATAACCGGGTCTAAGTGACCTCTGCTATTTAATTGAAGATAAATTGGATTCTCTGCCCCTCTTCCTCCCTCTGCTACATTCCATCCTTTAAATATCGAGATGTTGACTCATCAAAGAGCAAGGCCCCAATGGATGGACAACGGCATGGCACGTCATTAATTTCATTTGTAATCATGGGACTGAGTCATGGAATGTATACCACAGAATATGTTTCAACATTTCTCTCGGCAAATCTACATTACATACTCCTCGTATTAATGTCATTTTCTAAGAAGAACTGATTCGCTTGCCCAGGGGATTTTTGTTTCCTTTTTGTCAGTCTTGAGAATCCTCTGCATTTCTCAGGCATGGTCTAGGCTTTTCTGACTGAGATTTTTTGTGACCTTTTAAAAAATAGCCTCAGGGGCTCCTGCAGAACTTTAGCCTGGGAATTTCCAAGAAGCGCTGATTTCCCTGTGGATGTATTTAGCATGAACCCCCCTCAGACCTTGGCAGTGGATTTTAATTACCTGGCACTAACACTGATGTCAGAGGGAGAAAAAAAAAACCCAACAACCAGGTGTATGCTCTCTCTCTCTGCTGACCTTTTAACTAACAGTTACCCTCAACTGAAGCCTGGGCTTTTAAGCAAGAGGAGGGAATAGATTGCAATTGTGCTGGAAATTACAAGGAGATTGTTTGTGACTGGAGCCTATTGGCTTTAAAATACACTTTTGCTGCCTGTCAAACCATCTACACGGGAGTGAGGGAGAGGCCTGGGCCCACATTGGGCTGGCTGTCCATCCCAGGTTCCAAGCCATTGAGTTTGTCAGCTGGCGATATGCAGCAGAACGGAGAAATGCCATGGGGCCTGGCCTGCCCGTCTTCCTTATTCCTGTACACGTGTAACAAGAGACTTACAAACTACCAGCTGGGGAGTTTGCTGCCCAATTATTTCTCCCTCTATGTCTCTCAAATTTGCTTTCAGAGTTGGCTGCTTATTTAACTCTTTTACCAGGTCCAGGAATCGAGGGACGGGATTGAATCTGGACTCCATTCATTCATTCATTCATTAAAGAAATATTTGTTAATGAAGTGCCTACTAAGTGCCAGATACTGTGTTAAGTACAGTATTTAATAGGGACAATTGTGTCTAACTCTGAAGAAGGGGACCAAGTCCCTGTACTTTTCCAGAATCTTTAATGTTTGTACTTATAGTATAACATACTACCATGCTTGCAAGGCATTCCTCCCTCACCTCCACCTCTTGGGAGCCTCAGTTTCCTTCATAGTTTATTTAAAACACACCCTATCTGAAGCCTTTCTGAGGCTCCCATTGCTATTGCCTCTCCCCCCAAATGACCTTAGTTTATGTGTATACATGTCTTTCCTGATAGAATGTAAGCTCCTTGAGGGAAGTTCCAGTTTTGCTTTTGGCTTCGTGCCACTAGAACCCATCCCAGTGCCTGATACATAGTAGATTCTTAATAATTATTTGTTAATTGATTTAGCCTCATTATCTCTTCTGGTGTCCCTATCCCTTTACCAAATTCCTCAAGGAGAAGAATTGAGTCCTATCTAATTTTCTAGCTCCCTCAGACCTGTCACAATTCTCTACACACAGTAGGTGCTCAGTAAATGAACACTAACACGAACCCAAACCCTGGCCTCCATGGATCCTATCTTTTTCTCTGTTGAGCATGTGGGACGCTGGCTTGGCCTGCTTTGGGTCCTGGTGAGATCAGAGCAAGCTGGGGCTGACCAAAATGGCGCAGACTCTTAATTAAATTCCAGTAGTACCTAAGTTGGCTTCCAGATGGTTGAATTATGATGATGATGGGATAAACCATCATGCATTTTTAATCTGAATGCTAATTAGCCCACAAATCACTGTCTGTTCTCAAGCTTTACATTCTGGAGTTGCATGCCTTGTTCAAGCTGATTTCCAGACCAACAACAGTAAATCTGCCCATTCGGATGTCCTCAGATTACTGTTGGGTGGGAAATGGGGCAATTTATAGTCTGCTCCTTCCCCAAAAGGTTCTACCTGCTAACCTGGGCAGGCTAGTTCCAAGACTTGTTTAAACTAAGGCCTTCAGTTCAATTCAACAAACTGAAAAAACCAATACTATTATTCAGTATCTCCTTTGTGTAAGAGAGAAACACAACAGCGTAAATAGGGAGTTAGTCTTGGAATCAAGAATACATGAGTTCAAATCCTACCCTTACATCTTACTAACTGTCTGATGTTGGCACATCACTATACTCTAAGCATCTTTAGTCTTCTTTTCTCCAGGGCTCTAGAAAAGATGATCTCCAAGAGCCTTTCCTGCTCTAAATCTTTGGAGACCTAGACTAGTTCTCTTTCTACTCTAGCAGTCTGCCTTCCTATTGGAGTAGATCATAGAGGGTAGATCATAGGATTTATAGAATCTAAAGATCATAAATTCCAACACCCCCATTTCAGATAAGAACACAGGAGCCTCAGCTGAAACCATTCAGTAGTAAGCATCAGAAAGGGATTCAAACCCAGGTCTTCTGATTTAACGTTTGGGGTGTGTGTGTGTGTGTGTGTGTGTGTGTGTGTGTGTGTGTGTGTGTG
>NW_020950172.1:4480165-4500010 GCF_900497805.2 Vombatus ursinus | reverse complement strand
TGTGTGTGTGTGTGTGTGTGTGTGTGTGTGTGTGTGTGTGTGTGTGTTTAAATGCTATCCTCAAGCAAAAGAAGAACAAAGACTAGCCAAAAAGGAAGTCATTTCACAACAGAGCCTTGTGGTATGTATGGTTGTATTTTGTAGGGGTGAGTTGGTGGTGGTGGGGACCCATTTCCTCCACAGTTTTCAGTCTTAGGCCCATACTTGATACCATCATAATGGTAGACTAGGGCTACCATGAGTCTTGACTCCCATGATTTTTGTATGGTAGCGTCCAACCACTCTTTACAGCATGGGGTGGGGTTGGGGGTTCCTACTTTCTTGTCTTCCACCAACTGTCTCCCCGAGTCACTGCCTTACTTGCTCTTCCGGGTCCCACAGTTTTAATTCTTTCCATTGCACTGGGGTCCAGGGAGTGGACTGGACCTACCAGATATCTGGAAAGTTTTAGCTGGTGCATGGACAAGTGCCTATATACATAGAACCTGGAGGAGATACCAGATGCCAGGGCCATAGGATTGTTGGGTGGGTAGTGCTCTGTAAACCCCCCAGAGTTAGTAGAAGGAGCTCTTGGTCAGGGAACCTTGGAATGAACGCTGGCTCTTACTCAAGCCCAATGGCATTGGGCAAGTGGCTTCTTTGCCATAATTTCCTCATCACTAAGATGGGTATAATGAAAACTTAACCAGCTCTCCATGAGAAAGAAAAAAGACCTTTTCAAATCTGAAATCTTTCTCTTGAGACTTGGGAATTAGCAGCAAAATCCACATTCCATCCACTGCCCTTTACCTTCTAGCCATAGATCAATACTCATCAGTGAGAGGGGAGATGATTAAGTGTTGACTTAGCTCCATTTGTATAGAATTCAGAAAGGCGCTGGGAAGCCCGTTGTTTTTTTAATTAGTCCTCTGCCCTCCAAAAATGTTTGGAATGAAAAGGCAATAGAAGGAGAGGAGTTTATTAAAGGATGTTGATTAGCAATGGACAGAGGGGAAAGCAGAGAAAAGTACGAATGAAGGGAGGACAAAGATGTTATTTTAATGTTTCAGCATATGTGAGAAGTTGAAAGGATGCTGAATTGGCAGTCAAAGAACCCGGGTTCATATCTCAGCCATCGTTGGAATCCCAAGCCTGCTTCTTGTTGCCTGTGGAACCTGGGCTAAGTCATTTCCTCTCTCTTTCCTCATTTGCAAAATAAAGGGGTTTCACTAAATGGTTTCTCAGGTCCAGTTTTAAATCTGTGAGCCTGGGTAGTCTATAGTCCTGTGTAAGAAGGGACATGGCCTAGTAGATAGAGAGCAGTGTTGGAGGCAAGAAGATGGCAGGGGGAGGGGAGAGAATAAGCATTTATATAATACCTACTATCTGCCAGGCTCTGTGCTAAGTGTTTTACAAATGTTATCGTATTTGATCCTCACAACAACCTCACAAGGTAGGCGCTGTTATCTTCATTTTACAGTTGAAGCAACTGAAACAAACAGAGGTTAAGTGACTTGCCCAGGGTCACACAGTCAGTAAGTGTCTGAGGCTGAGTTTGGACTTGGGTCTTCCCAACTTTATGTACTATGGTGGCTGCAAAAGCATTGATTGCAAGTCCTGCCTCTGACACAGTTGCTGTGTGACCCTGGGAAGTCACCCAATGTGGAGTCAGGGGAACAGTATTCACAGCCTCATAGAATTGAGAGGTAGAAGACCCAGCCCTCTGAGTCACTCAGATGGAAATCCCACTATAAGATGCCCAAAAGATAAAACAAGGATTTGGTATCCAAGATAGATAAACAATTAACACACCCGGTCATGTACATGGCTATGTTTATATATGTATACATGTATATGTACATATAGGGATACAAATCTAGTGATTTATATACATATACAGGTGTACATACATATATGTGTGTACACACATGCATATATATACACATATGTGTACACAGCTGTGTACATATACATGCTTGTTTGCATCTACTTATACATATGTACATGCAAGTGTGTGCATATACCTGTATGTACATATATACACATGGCTTTTGGTTTTCTATACACATGCACATATGTATACAAATATACACACAGCAGAAACCATTCCCTATTAGATAAGTGGTCAAAGGATGTGAACAAACAACTCTCAAAAGAATTGCAAACTATTTACCATCTCATGAAGGAATACTTCAAATCATTCATGATAAAGAGAAACGCAAATCAAAACAGCATGGAGGTTTTATCTCATACAAAGAGGCAAAGATGATAAATATGGCAATGGTCAATATTGGAAGGATTATCGAAAGATAGGCACACTTTTGCATTGTTGATGGAACTGAATAGGTACAACCAATTTGGAATTATGCAAATAAAGTGACTAAAATGTCCTTGCTCATTGACTGAGAGATATGATTATTTGGCTTATACCTCAATGAGACTGTTAATTAAGATAGTCCCCATATGTTCCAAAACATCTATGACATTTTTTTTTTGTGAAACCAATGAACTGGAGACAAAACAAATGTCTATCACTAAGGGGAATGGCTAAATGAATTGTGGTACATGAATGTATTGGAACATTAATATGCTTTAAGAAATGATGAATGTGATAAATACAGAGAAGCATGAACAGAGCTATATGAACTGATGCAGAGTGGAGCGAGCAAAGCCAAGGGAATCGTCTACACAGTAACTATTCTAATGTAAATGGAAAGAACAATGACACAACAAAAATAAATTAAAAAAAATAAATGGTACGAAATTCTAAAGACCAACCCTGACTAAAAGAAGAGAAGGAAGAAGAGGTGAGCCCACGACGGAGGTGGGAAGACACAAGTGTTACAGGTCACACGTATTTTCAGACTTTTTCATCGTAATGATCAGCGGTTTCCTTTTCCTTTTCCTTTTCTTTTTTTTTCTTTAAAAGCAGCATTGTTATATGGGATGGCTCTCTGGGAAGGAAAGGGCAAAGGGTAACTGGGGAAATCTACAATGATGTCAAAACATAAACTACGTCAATAAAAATGTATTAAATAAATAAGTGCATCTATTTATTGAAATAAATTTGTCTATTTAGAAACAGAAACAAACCCTGAAATGTCCACCCAAGGCCTCTTCTGGCTCTGGCAGCTAGGTGGGCTTTGGTAAGTCACTTCACATCTGAGAACCTCAGTTTCCTCAGCTGTAAAGTGGGGATAACAGCCATACTTACGTCCCAGGGCTGTTGTGAGGATCCACCCTAGGGAGGCTTGGAACGTGCTTTGAAGCCCTGAAGCAACCAGGATGGAGATCATGTAACGACTTCTGTCAAACTCTTGCATTTCTCTGGCACCCTTCATGGCCCTTCTTTCATTTGATGGTGACAGAAAGACAGTGAGAAAGGTGGTCTAACCCCCAATTTGCTGATGAGGAAGCTGTGACCCAAGAATGTAAGTGACTTGCCCAAGGTCACACCTGCAGTAAATAAGTGAGCTTGGATGTGAGCCTGGGTCTTACTTCCCTTCCGTGCTCTGAAGGGAGGCCAAGAAGGAAGACTGCGCTCACTGACACTGAGCAGGCTTGTTGTGAAGAATGTGCTTTTTCAATCTAAACTCCTATAGAAGTGGTGTTTTGTAATAATTGCATGATGTCGGAGAGGCTTTTCCAGAGAAGAAATGGCTAAACCAGGGGTAGCATTGCTAGGTAGGGAAGAGCCCCTGATGGCAGGGCTCCTGCCTCCACTGCCACCTCAAGCCTCTGGGGGAGTCTTTCAGCTTTGTGGGGTCTCGACGCCTTTCTTGGCCAAAAGAGCAGTCCACACTGGGAGGGCTGAAACCTGGACAGAACACTGGTGTTTATCTAATCCAGTCCTTCTCATGCTGTGTCTGTGGGTCTCTAGGGATCCCCAAGACCCTTTCGGGGGATTGGGAGGCCAAATCTATTTTTATAATCATACTGAAACGTTTAATTTCTACGATGGCAAATCCTGACTGAGAAATTCTCCAAAAGAGAAGTGCTTGGGGTGGGTCTTTAACATTTTTAAGAGCGTAAAGGGGTTCCAAGACCAAAAAGCATGCAGATCCTTCACCTGGCACAACCTCTTCTTTCACAGGTAATGAGGCCTACTGTGGTTACAGGCTTTGTAAGCAGGGAAGGTGACAATGTGGTGACAAGTGCCTTGTAAAACCTCTTTATAGACTTTTTTATGGATTAGTCTTACAGACTATTCTATGGACTCGTCCAGCTCCAGTCTAAGTATCTGTGACTCCTCCTCCCTTGCTCAGTGTTTCACATAAACCATCCTATACCCAACATTCCATTTCTCACCTCCAAGCCTTTGCACAGACTGCTCTCCCTGCCTGGGGTGTTCACCTTCCTGCCCTTCTCTCTTCTTGGTTCTCCAGCTCCCTTCCCAGCTCAGTAGCCACATCCTTGGAGATGCCTTTCCTGATTTCTGTGTGTGTGTGTGTGTGTGTGTTGTGTTGTGTGTGTGTGGTCAATGCTGTATTTTCCCAATTGAATCTTAGCTCTTTATGGGCAGTGACTCCTTCCCTTTTGTCTTTGCATCCCTAGCCACATAGCACAGCGCCTGCTATATAATAAGTGCTGAATAAATGCTTGACTAATGTGCAGCTACCAGGAGCTGCCTTTTTATTCCTGCCCTGGCTCAGGTAGTTAGGGATGGAACAGAGAACCAGGGCCCATGCTCAGCTCCAAGCAGGCTCCCCAAGGGCTCAGCGCTGTTCCGTTAGGGCTAGGAATGGCGATTCTCCTGATAGCCACAAAGCCGCCTCTCTTGTCCACTAACCTCTCTGCAGAAGCCTGGCCCTCTCCGAGCCGGGTGAGATTAGAGGTGAGTCGGAAGGCATCCCACTTTGCCACACGCCAGTCTAAATCCCAGGAGCCTCAGAGCTTCCTTGAGCTGACTCCCACAGAGCTGGCCCGAAAGGGGCATCTGTATTATTGCTGGGGTGGTGCTCTGGGACCTTTGATTTCTTGGCCACCTGGCAAATACTGAGAGAATCAGGCTGTTCAAATTCCCAGGGGATGCCACTTAATGGAGTGAGCTTCGCTGCAGCAGAGCTCCCCCTCCCTGTTCAGAGATGGAGAATGGGGGCAAAGCTCCTTCAAAGGGCCCTGCCTAAAGGTCAGTTAGCATTCCTTCACTTGCAGTGATTTCCAGAGCCAGTGTCCAGAGTGAGCCCTCTTAAGGCAGAAAAGGAGCTGGAGAAGGAACAAGCGGTCCCAGAACGGCTACAATGCTCCCTGGCGGTCACACAGCGGATGAGAAGCCGAGTGAGGGGCTAGAATTAAGGCTGCTGTCCTGAGTGGTGTCTATGAGGCTCTCTCAGAAGCTGGAAACACACCTAGAAATGGCACATTAGAACACGAAATGTGAGCACAGAGAACACATTAGAAGATCAGAGGTGGGGAAAAAACAAAACAGCATGTGAATAAAGAAGGTCAGGGCTGGGAGCGTCCTTAGAACAGGAAAGGTCAGAGCTGGGAGGGGCCTTAGAACAGTGAAGGTCAGAGCTGGAGGGGCCTTAGAACAGGGAAGGTCAGAGCTGGAGGGGCCTTAGAACAGGGAAGGTCAGGGCTGGGAGGGGCCTTAGAACAGGGAAGGTCAGGGCTGGGAGAGGCCTTAGAACAGGGAATGGCAGGGCTGGGAAGGAGCTTAGAAACCTGAGCACAGAAATCCGGAGTTTGCAAGGGCCCTTTAGTGACTAGTCCAACTTGCTTATGGGGCACTAGATCCTCAGAGTGGGCAGGTGATTTGGCTCGAGGCCCCCAGTGAGCTGCCGGCAGAGCAGGGTCTCATGCCGTCTCTCTTGGGTGAGCCCCAGCCAAGCTAGATCACGGCTGGCCCACTCCCCCTCCCCCTCTGCCTCTCCAGGAAAGGTCAAGCCTTTAGGTAAATGTTGTTTAAACCTCCAGTTCACTGCACTGAGTTCTCTTCGTATTTCAATACTGAGCCAAAGCCACCGGGTTTTCACTGTATGGGGACATTTCCCTGAGACTTACAGGCTGAATCATCAGATTTTCCCATTGAGCCAGGAATGAATTAATAATCCCAAGAAACAGATGATGTTACAGAATGTTACTGCATCTCTGTGAAGTAAAGAAACTTCTGCAAAGGGCGACCAGAAGAGGTGGTGGGGCTTGTTAATTTGGCCATTCAGATAACGGTCAGGATCTGAGGCTGAATAAACACAGGAGCGTTGGGCGCCTGGGGGTTTGGAAAGAGAAGGAGATGGAGAAGCTGTCAGCAAAACCGGTCACCTCTGGATAGTCACTGAGGAGCCCTACCTTTGGACTCCCATGGTTTCACAGTCAGAATCAACTCCTGCTGCTGCCTTCTCCCCCTACGGCACAGCTGAAGTGGCGGTGGTGTGTAGCAGGGCCTGGGGGCCTTCAGTAAGGACAAAAGCCACCTCACGTCAGTGATGTTAGTCAGACGCTTGCACATCTGGCCGATGCCGATGTCCCAGGGGCAGCCTGGCTGACTCCCATGTATTCTGACTGGGCAGAAAGACCGAACCCAGCCCAAACCACAAGGTCCCCGCGGGATCAGGGTTTGTGCCACTTGGGTCCACGTGGTTTTCTGGGTTTTGTTTCTTCCGGCAGTTATGACAACCTATCACTTTTTCAAGAAGCAGGTTAACTAGTTGGTCAGTGCATCAATAAACATTTATTTCAGCCCCAACAGTCTTCTAGAATGAAGAGTTCCCATTCCTCGTGATTAATTATCAAAAGAGCGTCACAATTAGGAATACAAATAATCGTTCTGGACTGTAACCCAGACACATACATATAAACATATATATATTTATATGTATATTAATGTTATAAATGTAATAATATATGATAATGTCTTAAATGATTGTATTATAATAATCTCACTGTGGTTATGTGCTGCCCGTTCTTCCTAGTGGAGCGTATCTCTCCCTAGACACTACTTTAGCCTATAGCTATAGGATCTGTGAACATAATAAATTAGGCACAAGCATCCGCCACTGGATGCCAACATTACCCATACTTCCGATTGCAGACTTGGGAGGGCAAATTTCTACAAGCTACCAGACCAAAGCCTTAGCAGTTTCTCGTGTTCGCTGGGTGGATTCATTTTGCTTGACTTGGCTTATTGGTTACAAGACTGGTCTTTTTTTCTCTCCCTTTTTTTTTTTCATGAGTGGAAACATGTTAGGGAAAGTGTGTTAGGGCATAACAATCCTGATGGGAATACAAATAGAAGGGCCATCTAAACAACTTTGTTAATGTGTAGAAGAAAATAGTTATTCCTTCCGCATGGAGGGGGTAACTAGGGGGGTGGTGCTCCATGATCCGGACAATCCGAGTAAAATGTTTTGGCCCTCCCTTCACGCCACAGAAGAAATCTGAATCTTTTCTTTTTCTTTTATGGGATGTACTCCTATAGTAAAATGTGGGTTAAGTATTTGGTCCCAGGCTCTCTGTCATCTGCTGGCTTTCACACGTCACCTGCGGCTTCCGCAAAACTCCCCCCAAATTCCTAGTTAATTTTTTACGCCGGCCCACGTGTATCGAAACTACGATGGGGAAAGTCACAATGTGGAAGAGATAACTGTAGAAGAACATTCCGAAGGAAGCACAGACAAGCAGAACGGTTCTGTAAAGCAATTATGGAAATTATTATAGGCTTAAAAGAAAACAAAAATACTGGATATGCTAGGTAGCGCTATAGATAGAGTGCAGGGGCTAGAGTCAGAAAGACTCATCTCCCCTGAATTCAACTCTGGCCTCAGACACAGTAGGCTGTGTGATCCTGGGCAAGTCACTTAAGCCTGTTTGCCTCAGTTTTCTCATCTGTGAAATGAATTGGGGAAGGAAATGGCAAACCACTCCAATATCTCTGCCAAGAAAACTCCAAATGGGGTCATGAAGAATCAGACATGACTGAAACAACTGATCAAAATGAAATTAGGATTCATGGTTCCATATGTAATCCTCTTTTTGCATATATGAAAGCGTCCTTTTTCAGGGTTTAAGTTCAAATTAAAAAATCTTATCAAAATATTAATTCACACGTCTGCATGAAAGTAAGAAAATGTTTAATGACCAAAACAAAACAAACAAACAAATACTCAATCACATTGTACACAAGAAGGCTTCTGCTTCACTCTTCTAATTGGCCGTTTCTAAGTTAATATGGGCTACATGGTGAGATTTCCATGATTGGCCACATTCTGTGTAAAGCCAAAGTGAAACTCAATGTTAGGAAGAGAATGACTGAACCATGGATTTCGTGGCAACCATTCTGACTGTTCAGGGGCCATTCTGATTTCCTACTTGGAGGTGTATTGGAGTGTACCACTAAATTGAGGGAGAAGGAAATCCTGGAATAACATAAATAAGGTGCTAATGAATGAGCTTCACACCACCTCACTAGCTGCTGTATAATTGATATCTTCGGGCAGGGGGTGGAGTGATTCATCCTGTTCCTGTTTTCCATATTGCAGTCCTGGTGGATTTCAGAAGATAAGTCAATATCCATTCAAGACAAAAGACAAGGATGATGAAGGATAAGCAGATTGAATAAGGATAGGGATTGGCTGTCACATTCTAGTGCTGAGCAGTCAGAATCACATTTGCTTTGTCTCCTACCCCCTCCCTCCCCTTTTTTCAGCTTGGACCATACCACTGCTTATGGCTCTGTGCTCTGAATGCAGGACCAACTGATTCCTCAGCCAGGATGCCCTCAGAAAGAAATCTTGAGAAGAGGGTAGTATTTGTAATTTTCTGGAAAGATTTCTAATCCCCAGCATATGACCCCAAATCTCAAAGAGATCTCAGGAGACACACATCAGCAACAATGTGTATTTAAAACCTCTGCTAATGAATGTATGAAAATCTTGTAAGTCCAAACCCTGGCATAGGTGCTCATTCCCATCACCATTTAAGCCTCACCTGAAGGAGAGATGGAAAGAGGATTTGTCATTCCTGATGGGTTGTGGCAACAGCTGGTGACTTTCTGCCACACAGATCAGTTTCACAACCATCAAAATAATATGGTTGTTAATAATGACCCAACCTCTGAGATTATCTTTTACTTTTTATATTTATTCGTTATTGATTACATACACACTGTGCATGCACATGCATCCCCAGTGATAGCTCCCTGATATGAACTCTCCAATGACTGGGACCATTGTTTTTAACTTCTATTTTCTATTCCCTGGGCTTAGCACCGCACCTAACACACAAGACACATTTAATCAGTGTGTGTTGATTGACTGGACAATCCTAAAGTACACCATTGTTTACCTAGAATATTCCTAAATAACAAAAGAAAACAAACAAACACGACCACCACCCAGTATGGTAGGTAATACAGGCACTTTTATTATTATTTTATAGAAAAAAGTAATTCATGCTTAGGGAGGTCACACAACTAGCAACTTTTGAAGCCAAAATTCAAACCCAGCTTCTCCAGCTCCAGATCGAGCTTTCTTCTTGCATTGTTCCCCGGAGTTTCTATTATCAGAAACTGTCTCATAAACATGGTCACTCAGCTCTTCCTCTTTTTTGGGGGGGGGAAGAACTAGGATTAATAACTGGAGCTTATGGAAAGGAAGATTTTGGTTTGATAATGGACTTTCTGATTTGTAAGAATTTCCTCAAGAGTAAAGTTGTATAAAAATGAAGTAATCTGCTAAGTCCCGGATTCCAGTCAATGGTCATTGAAAGCCTGGGCAATCCCTTGATGTAGAGAAGATTCTTGTGTAGGTCCCGGTCACCCTCCCTGAACTCTGTAGTCCCTTCCAGCTTTGAGATCGCCATTCCATTCTGATATGAAGCATTTCAACACGCTGCCACAATCAATAGCATAACCACATATCGATAAAGCAATTTCTTTGCATCAATTTTTAAATGGTGAAATCTATATCTTCTCCTCTAGGTCAAGGTTCAGTGATTTCTGGTACCAAAAGCTCGAGGAACAGAAGAAGACAGAAAGTGTTGGAAAAGACAAAGCTGTCATTTCTCCTGCTTTGTGGTCATGATCACCCCACAGCCTGCTTCCATGGGGACTTTACAAACTGAGGCATGGAAATGCAAGCACAGAGAAAGCTACCCATGTAATCAGATTTCATAGAACCTTATTGCTCCAACACAAAGAGATATCTCCCAGTTGTTGGGTTCTTTTTTATCAATTGACTCAGTTTAATAGTAAAGATTCAATTTGCAAATATCTGCCCAGAAGCCTAGGCTATCTCTATTTAAATAACCTTCCTAGAGGCTACCTCAAATTAAAGGTGAAACTGACACCTTCATTAGGGTCATTTGCAAAAAAAAAAAAATGGACATTTTCCTTCCCCCAAACTCAAAATCTTACCTTCCCTGATGTTGGATCATACTGATTACAAGATGATTTTCTGAGATGTCTAGGTTATTGGACCCAAAATATGAGAGATTAGACACTTTGTCCAGATGCCATTAATTCTCAGAACCTAGAAACAATGGGAATAGTGCACCAGATTGGAAGATATTAGACTGGATTCACCGCGACAGTGGAAAGAACCTTGACCAAATATATTCCTGATGAATTAACAGCAGCGCATACTTCTTTACATTACTGACTGAGCACCTTTTCTCCACAAGTAGCCACATGTCCAGTAATGATGAACATATTGACCTTTGAATTTGTTCTTGGAGTCAGTCTTGGGATTTCCTCTTGCTTCCAATACTCCCTTTTAAATTCTCCCTCCAAAAGTCACAGATGCTGGTTTTGGCCAGTCATGTGAGGAAGAAAGGGGTGGGATTGAAGGTATTCTTTGCACCTTGCCAGCACAGGTAAGGGACGTCTAAGACTTTGACCAGAAGAACCTCTCTGGCTATCTCTCACCCTTCAAAATGTATCAGATGCTTATTCCAGACTAGACATGGAATGAAAGAGAGACAAGGGAGGAATTGGAGTAGTAAAAAGCACCAATGGTTGTGCTAGTCTTAAAAGGAAAGGGAAATAAAAACTATCTGGAACCAGTATTGGGGCACCATTAACTATCCACAGATGCAGCGAGGTGGCATAGTGGGTAGAGGAAGACATGAGTTCAAATTTGACCTTACACATTTACTAACTGTATGCTCCTGGATAAGTCATTTAACTACTGCCTGCCTTAGTTTCCTCAGCTGTAAAATTGGGCTATCTATAGCACCTACTTTGCAGGGGTGTAGCAAGGATCAAATGAGATAATATTTGCAAAGTACTTAGCACAAGTTTTGGACCGTAGCAGGCAATTAATAAATGGTTGTTTTCTTTCCATAGAAGATACCTGAGCTGGTGAATCCTAAAACCTCCTGGTGGGACATACTGAGGCAGCTTTGCAGTCTAGCCTCAGGTGTATTATACCTTTGAGCTAGGAGAAGCCAAAATGTGAGTGATAGTGAAAAGAAGGAAGAAAAACAAGGAAGAAAGATTTCAAGAGGAAATTCATAAGGGACTAAAGTACAAGAGGCTAAATCAACAGAAAGGATGATTAAACTAGAAGGAGGGTTGAGTGGCATGTTCCAAACACTGTGACTAGTTTGTTGTAATTGGATTCTTCATAAAGGGGAATAAAGTGTGAAAAGACTCAAAAGTCAGGACGGGGCAAAGTTGTGAAGAACCATAAAAGCTAAACAGAGAAATTGATATTTGATCCTTGAGGCAATAGGGAGCCACTGGAGTTTAATGAGCAGGGGAATTACATGATCAGACTTATGCTTTAGGAAAATCACTTCAACATTTATGTGGAGGATGGATTGAAATGAGAAGAAACTATTCCAAAAAGGAAATGAGCTGTAATGATATACCCTGTAAACCTGAGCCCAATCATCAATGAAAAAATTCATTAAACAAAAGAGAGACATTTGAAATATGCCTGCAGAAATTTTGACTTCATACCCTAGAGGAATACAAAAAAATACAATTTCCAAAGGAAAAAAAAGTAACAAAAGAAATTACCTCAAGTTTAGAAGGGTTTTTTTTAATGATTAAATGTTTCAAATCTTCCTTCTTGTCATTGTTATCATCCTCAACCTTGTTGTCATAACACCAATTGATCATTTAGAGATCAAAAAAGCACACTGGGAGATAAAGATGTCAGTGGAAATTAGAGACACAAGAGTGAAAGTGGCAGAGCTGAATGTAAGCACCATGAACTAAATAAATCCACAAGCACACTACCAGGGAACCAGTGTATTCTGTAAGTTGGAACTGCAGAATGGAAAGATACTTAAATTTGAGAAGTAAGCTGGCGAACAGAGCTGAGGAGATGAAGTGCCTTTCCTGAGTCTACAATAGTTCCTCTTTCTCTCTCAGCAAGAAGAGGCACTGCCTGAGAATTGGGAAGGTTGTTTGAAGAAAATACTTGAAATTGAAGACCTGAAAGGGAGGTCTTAAAACAGTAAGGAATGAAGGGAGAGGTAACAGTAGTTCCAGAAAATACTTGAAATTGAAGACCTGAAAGGGAGGTCTTAAAACAGTAAGGAGTGAAGGGAGAGGTAACAGTAATTCCATGGTGTGTGTGTGTGTGTGGGGGTAGTTTGTGCCTGTAAGGATTTATTGATGAACTGAATGGATGGAGGGAGATTTAGTCTGTGTGAGTTTGTTCATTGGAAGACCACCTTTACTGAGAGTGTTGAACCTCAATGGAAAACAAAGTGACACAGGAGAAAAGGTATGTGAACTCTTAGGTGCAAGTAGAATGCAAAAGCATTAAGGATACAGAGACCTAGAACAATTTGGCCTGGTCTTTTGGAAAGAAAACAGTGACGGGGGAGCACTAAATAGAATCGGGGCACATAATGTAGGACAAGGGGATTGCTGCCATGTGGTACAACTTCTAGAGAACTTTACTTCCCTTACAAATTTATCCTCAATGTGCAAGATAGAGAAGAAAAATAAAGGATGATGGGACGATTGCTATAAAGGCAATAACAGAGAAATTAATTAGAAAAGGGACGTCAAGCCTCATGCTTCAGAAACTTTAACCCCAAGAGAAATACAGAGATTAAAGAATGATTAAATAAGGGTATAGACTATGAATCACATATTACAATTCAGAATAGACTAGAATGGACAAGAATTAATGAAGGGAATAAAGCAAAGAGAGACTATTTAGAAAGAGTTGCAGAAAAAAAAAGTCTGGAAACATAAGAAGTCAATGGGGAGGAGTAGAGAGGAGATTTTGAACTAACCACTTTACCAGGAGCAGAAAAAGAAGGGGAGAAAGAGGGGAAGAAAATGATAATGAACTAAAGAAAAGAAATTAATGATGGAAGTAAAACTTCCAAATTAGTGAAAAAAAAGTTGACAAATGGAAATAGAACATATGGGGAGGTAGGAAAAGGGAAGGAACCTGTGGGAATAGATCCATCACCAAGCAAAATGTAAGAATGAAATAATAACTTTAAAAAGAAAGGGGAAACTGAAATTAAAGAAATAAATTGATATACATACATAACTCTCAAAACTTCAAATGTGAATGGACTAACAGTTCCAATAAAACAAAAGAGTTATAGAATGGATAACAAAATAAAAGTCAATTATTTGTTATTTAAAATAAATGCCTTTTAAAGTCAATGACACATATCATTGGGTCATAGGATCAAAATGAAAGCCTAAAAGAAAATGTAATATGCATCAGATGAATTAAAAAAGACAGGAGTTGCAATCATATTTGACAAAATGAAAATAAAAACCACAAGATCAATGTAGATGAAAATTTATCATGTTAAAAAGAACCATAGGCAATGAAAAAATAACAGTATTAACAACATGCATATTAAATGACATAGTAAATAAATTAATGAGAAAAATTAACTGAATTGAAAAATTTAAGACAGATTATACCATAACAATAGCAGAGATTTCATTATTCCTCTCTCTGATCTGGACTAATTTAATAGAAAAAAAATGTAAAAAGGAAAATATAAAAGTCAAAATAAATTGTGGGAGAATTTAAAGTTAAAAGATTAATCATGCCCTGTGAAAGAGAATATTAAAGAATATGCATATCACTCAGCACCACATGAAACATTTACATAAACAGACCATATTTTAGGGCAGAGAGAAATCACAAATAAATGAGTAAAAAACCCATAAATGTTTGAACACATTCTTAACAGAGCATAGCACAATAACAATAATAATCAATACAGGGAATGCAAGAATACATAGATCGAAAGGAAGACTTAATAGTGAATCTTAAAAAATGAGTAGTCCAAAGTCTGTCATAGAAACAATGGCTAACTATGTGAAATACGATGATAATAATGAGAAAATGTGCCAGAATTTCTTGAATGAAACTTCAGCAGTCATCAGAGGAAAATATTGTATACATAAATAAGCAACTTTCCAAAATGGAAAAGAGAGTTAATGAACTGAATTTAAAAGCATAAAAATTAGAAAAGCAACAAATGAAAAACCTCAAAACTAACTCACATGGGGGAATCTTGAAAACAAGTAAAAGAATAGATAATAGATAAATCAGACAGAAAAGACTACAGAACCAGTAAGTAAAACTTAATGATGCCCCTTTGAAAAGACTATCAAAATCCATAAGCCCTTAGCCAATTTGATTTTGAAAGAATCCATTTCAGATTGATTTGGATGAAAATTTAATTAAAAATTTGAAGAACAATTAATTCCTAGCTTGCAAAATTTATTCTCAACAAGTAAGGAATGTCTCTTTCACATAAATTTCTTGAAATGCACATTGGACCATTACCTAAATCAAGGAATGACAAAACAGAAAAAAGCATGAGAGAAATATAGATCTGCAATATTAATGGATATTTATTTAAGGGCCAACAACATATTATAGCAATTTGTTTTAAAATAATTCACTAGATCAAGCTGGATTTATTCCAATGATGCAAAGATTATTGAATGTCAGGATAACAACGTAATTTGTCCTATAAAGAACAAAAACATCTGAAACATATGATCATATCTATAGATGCAGAAAGAAGCCTCTGATAAAGTAGAGTACACATTAATTCTAAATACCCTATGAAGTATAGGCATAAGAGGATATTTTCTTAATATGATAAAATCTGTCTATTTAAAACCAAAAGTTATTATTCTATGTAATAGGACACTAAAAACTTTCCCAATAAACAGGTGTAAAACAAGGATGTCACTTTTCCCTACTGTTATTTGACATAGTTCTAGACATGTTAGCAATAGCAATAAGACAAAAAAGTGAAATGAAATCCACAATGATAGGCACATAGGAAACAAAATTATCCCTTTTTCCTCATAGCATTATGATTTAATAAGAGCTAATAATATAACATTTATATAGCACTTACCATTTTTCAGGCACTGTGATAAGTGCTTCATAATTATTATCTCATTTGATCCTTACAACAACCCTGTGTGGTAAACATTCTTATTATTTTACAGATGATGAAATTGAGGCAAACAGAAGTTAAATGACTTGCCCAGAGTTGCACATCTAGTAAGTAGTTGAGGGTGGATTTGAATTCAGGTCTTCTTCCAACCCTTTAAATGCTATCATCACTTGGCTGCCCCAGCTGTTTACTTAGAAAATCCTTAGGAACCAGCAAATAACTCTGAGATACCACCTCACACCCATGATATTGACTAATATGACAAAAAAAGGAAAATTATAAATATTAGAGGGGATATGGGAAAACTGGGATACTAATGCACTATTGGTGGAGTTGTCAACTGATCCAACCATTCTGGACAACATTTTTTAAACTGTGCATACCCTTTGATCCAGCAATACCGCTACTAGGTCTATATCCCAAAGAGATCAAAAAAGGGAGAAGAACCTATTTGTACAAAAAGTATGTATAGCAGCTCTTTTTGTGGTGGCTAAGAATTGGAAATTGAGGGGATGCCCATCAACTGAGGAATGGCTTAACAAACTACGGTATATGCTTGTAATGGAATATTGTTCTGCCATAAGAAATGACAAGCAAGATGAATTCAGAAAAACAACAACAACAACAACAACTGGAAATACTTACATGAATTGATATAGAGTGAAGTGAGCAGAACCAGGAGAACATTGTACACAGTAATGGCAATATTGTTCAGTAAAGAATTGGGAATGACTTATCTATTTTCAGCAACACAATGATCCAAGGGTTGTGGAAAGACAAACACACTAGTACATTGTTGGTAGAGTTGTGAACTGATCAAACCATTCTAGAACACAATTTGAAATTATGCAAATAAAGTCACCGAAATGTTTATTACTTTTGAGCCAGAGATCCTGCTACTTGGCAAATATCCCAAGGGGGTCAATAATTAAAATAAAGGTTTCATATGAACCAATAAGCAAAAAATAGAAATAAAGTAGATGCTCATTGATCGGGGAATGGTTGAAACATTGTAAATTTAAGAACTGTTACTCTGATGTAACAAATGATGAATATGATAACTATGTAGAGACATTGGGAGACTTCTTGTGAACTTGTGGAAAATGAAGGGAGCAGAAGTAGGAAAGCAATATCCAAATTGACTATAATATCATAAATGGAAAGACCAATGGCAAAGCAATGAAAACCGAAAGCTGTGAAAGTATAATGACTGAGCTGGGCCTCAGAAAAAGAGATATGAGAAGTGAGAAGGCATCCCCCCACCAGTTTCTTTGTCCAGGTGAGGGACCGAGGGTGTGATGATGATGATGATGATGATGATGATGATGATGGTGATGGTGACTATGGTGGTGATGATGATGATGGTGATGATGATAGTGGTGGTGATGATCATGGTGATGATGATGATGATAGTGAGGATGATGATGACAACCATAAAAACACTTATATAAGGCTTTAAGCTTTGCACAACACTTTCCATATATTATTTCATTTCATCTTTGTAACAACCCTGGGAGGTAGGTATTATTCTTATCCTCATTTTAAAAATGAGAAAACCGAGTCTAACAAAGGTTAAGTGATTTGCCCAGGTTGACACAGATCAGCTTTGAACTCATCTTCCTGACTCAATGCTGTATCCACTGTGCCAATTAACTGTCTATATAGAACACTGTAGATAGTGCAGACAATGTCAGCTTTTTTCAATATGTTGGTTAGGCTTTATTTTATTTTTTCATTTTGCTTATTCTTTGTTAAGGGTAATAGATTTCTGTAAGGGAGGAGGGAGAGGATATAGTCAGAAATACAGTCAATGTAAAAACAAAAGATATCAATAAAATGTATTTTATCAAAAGATAGCTTTCCAGTCAGTACCAGGAATTCCCTCTGCTATCTTCAGCCAAGGCAAATGCAATTGGCTTGAACCTCATTGCTTCCCTACAAACCGCTGGGTTGCTCTCCCTCCTAGAGTGACTTCTGCTGGGCCAGGAGGGAAGTAAAGTCAGCTATATGCGAGGAGTCAGTATTTTTGCATCTTTCAAATCTCGCTTAATTCTGGTATCATCTCTTTAGCTATTTCTCCCTTGTCCTTTTGACCTTTGACTGATTTATGGGTTCCTGGATCCCTGATTCTCCCCCAAATGTTATAATAATGGTATGATTAGGAAGAAGAAGAAGATGATGAACTTTTGCGTAGAACTCTTTACAACTTATACAACATCTTTAAATCCATGATTTCACCTGAAAAACACAATCGACCTGGGCAGTAGGTACAGTATTTTGGCAGTCAAGGAGACTGAACAGTTGAGCTATAAGATTAGGAAGGCAGGATCTTCCATCAATAACACTAAAGACAGTGGCAGTCTCACTAGGTAGAGCCTGGAACTCTGGGCTTCTATTCCCCAAACTGGCTTTCCTACTCTGCTGATGATAGAAAGAATACAAGACTTCAATGAGAACCTACTCTTGTAGCAAGTTATACTTATTGCTGTGGCTTTTTCTATTTGTTTTCATTTGTGTTCCCCTGTGTTAAGTAAATCCCTGGGGACAACGTCATGTACAAGGCTGTGCTGTGAGCTGCCTAAGGTCTTAAAGACAAAGACAGAAAATAGATGAATGATGAGGAATATTCAGGATCGTAAGGTCAGTGACAGTATTGGCCTTTGGAACCCTTTCCTGTTCTTTTGTGTATGCTTCTTTCAGA
This sequence comes from Vombatus ursinus, assembly GCF_900497805.2. Classification (NCBI taxonomy): domain Eukaryota; kingdom Metazoa; phylum Chordata; class Mammalia; order Diprotodontia; family Vombatidae; genus Vombatus; species Vombatus ursinus. Next base: position 4,481,973 of record NW_020950172.1, on the reverse strand, counting down.
GTTTGGGGGACCTAAAAGGAGAGTGGGCAAAGATTTTAATCTTCCTTTTACAATAGAGAAAACTGAGTCCTTGAAATGCCCCCATCATATTTAATTATATTTTATATTAATATTTTAAATCTGAAATAGAGTATTATATGGTATATTATTGGTATAAAGTATTGTATAGAGTAGTAATTCAATTATAAGTAAAATTTAATTAGTTACATTTCATTTTGTGCACATTTACCTCAATCAGTGGCATACATTAAGGACTTACTGGGGGCATACAACCAATAAATATTTTTTCAGCACCATCTACAAACAGAGCCCTGCTCTGGTTTCTAAGTACAGTTGCTGCCCTCATGGAGCTCAGACTACAGGGAAGCTGCACCGATACCTAGAATACACAGTGTTACATGATCACCATGTTAGAGAGGTGAAAATAAAACCCAACAAACTGGGAGGGGATAGGTCAGAAATGAGAGCAAATTTTGAGATGACTTCCTGGAAGTGGTGGCATTTGAGGTGAACTCCAAGAGATGAGAAGAAAGGGGATTAATTGGCATTGCACCCTGCACCTTCTACTTTGTCCTGTGTTCTTTCTCTAGTCATTCAGGCATGACGAGAGCACAGAGTAAACGGAAGATGCTGCTTCTCTCCCCCTCCCCCCTTCCACATTCTTCATACAAATTTCATTTCATTTTTGTTGCTTTTGTGGCTGCTGCTGCTGTTTTCTTAGCGGGGTAAAGCAGCATCTCAGTAGTCCACAAGAAGGGAAAACTGAACCCGCACATGCCCACGCCCACTCACACACGTGCTCCCTTGATTGCAGCGACAGTGAAGCAGGTCACCCCGTGCCCTAGAACTGTTTGCAAGCACACCTGCCTCCTTTGATTTGACAAGGCTTTTGAGAAGCACTAAAGAGATTAGGTGAGGTTTCCAGGAATGAGAAAGCCTGCCCAGCTGTCTTGAGGAAAATGTGGGCCCCCTTCAAGGCAGTCTGATAAAAGCTGTCTTACGGTATGTTCCTGCTTCTCTTCCTTTCTTTGTGACTTGCTCGATGAATCACTCCATCAGGTGGAGAAGAGGATGTTTCCTGCAGGGCACAAAGTACACAGTATCTTGAACATCAAGGACGGAAGAATCAAAAGCAGGCCAGTTTTAGAACTGAGGACTGTAGACTCCCTACGAGTCAGCAAAGTGGCACGACAGCCACAGACTCTCACGTGGTCTTGGGCTGCGTGGAGAGAGGAAGGGTGCCCCGGATAAGTGAGGCGAGAGTCCCGCTGGTGTCCATCTTGGCCACGAACATTGTTTGCATTTCTGGGTGCTGCCATTTTGGAAGAATATTGATCATCCAGAGAGCATTTCAAGGAAAGGCAACCAAGAAATTCATGTATGGGTGTCCCAGTTTTAGAAAGAGAATGAGACCCTTGAAATTACCCTGATAGGGCAGACAGGGTGGTGAGGGCATAAAGGAGGAGGACAAGGAGAAAAGAAATCTCAAGCAGGAAATGACAGGCAGCGTCTAAATGCTAGAAGAGCTGTTGCATGGAAGAGGGATTAGTCTTGTTCTACCTAGTGCCAGGGAAAAAAACCAGGAGCACTGGAGAGAGGGTGTATTTATGGAGGAGCAAGGGAGGAATTGCAAAGAGACAAGATAGGGTTAAAGTAAGGACCAACTTCCTAGCTAGTAGAATCATACACAAGTGAAAAGATGTGACTTTGGGGGTGGCATTAAATGAAGTCTGCATTCTTACATGTCAGAGTGTGAGAGAGAGAGAGAGAGAGGGAGAGAGAGAGAGGGAGAGAGAGAGAGGAGAGAG
>NW_020950172.1:4425314-4479765 GCF_900497805.2 Vombatus ursinus | reverse complement strand
GAGAGAAGGAGGAGGAGAGAGAGAGAGAAGGAGAGAGAGAGAGGGAGAGAGAGAGGGAGAGAGAGGGAGAGAGAAAGAGAGAGAGAGAGAACTCTAGCCCTAGGATATAGCCAAATCCAGGAATGTCTTTGGTTTTACTATCCATTTTTTTATAACAGGGGTTTTGTTTTTCTTGCTTTCTCACTAGGGGAGAGGAAGATAAAAAATTGATTATAATTTTTAAAAAATTAAAAAGCAAAAAGCTCCCCAAAGTTCCCAAAGCATATTTGTGAAGTCTGAGCATCTTCCAAAAAAAGAAAGGGAAAAGGAAAGGCAAACAGGACTATTTGAAAGTCGATGCAGCAAAGACATAGCCTCTCAATAAATTCCTGACGTGATAAATGGTCTCCAACTGATGCATGATAATTATCTTAATGAGAGTGTTTGAAACCACGAAACAAGGATTCTGGCAAGAATGCAAATAGTATGTAAAATGACAAAATAAATAAAAAGTATATTAGAGTAAGACATAATTTGCTGTAGAGCATAACTGAGCAGTGTCTAGGGCTACTGCATTGTCTTCTGTCCTGCTGCACCTGCATCCTTACAGTCTGAGGTCTGTGGTGACCATGGTGGGTTCATCTGGCTGGAAGTGGAGGACCATGTTTTGTGCTTTTAATGTCACTGAGGCCCATTGGAGAGGCCCAACAAAGGATGGGTAATTTCTTATTAGTCTGTGGAGAATAAAGCTGGATCCTTCCACCTAGACTTTAGGTGATGTTTTTCTGGGTCCTTTGCATCCATGGAATCACATAGAACAGGAGGACTCTGACCGAAGTCTCCACCCTCCAGGAACCCTAAAGATAAGATATGCCTTCTTTGAATCAATACCCAAGATGCTGACCCAGAGAAAACATACAGACTGAATTCTGAGAAAGGGAAGAGCTGGGCTGACCTCTAGATTTAGACGACAATGATTTTTTCCCTTCATGTTATGGTAAAATAAACAGAAAGATGTAGGGCTAAAGGCCACACCTGAGGCCTAACATCCTTAATGCCTTTTTCTCTTCATCTGACTCACTGACATCTGACCCCCACTTTCCTCTATGTACTCAATTAGAGGCCTGATCTCCTAGTTTCTGTTGGTCACACAGGGGTCTAGTGAGCCTTTGCTCTGATAGATTTGAGCTTATGTCTAGAGTTTATACTGAATATGAGTGAGGGTGGTAGCTTTTTGATAGGAACCAGGTGGCCTTTGTCTAGCCAGGCTAACCTAGACTTTGTCCCACTTAATATCTCCCTAATTTGCTCTCTCCCCATTTACTAATGAACAAGTCTCATATTCCCTCCATGAGGAAGCCATGTCAGTGAGAGGCTCATACTTGTTCAGCTCCCCTATATTGCTCATTTGAGCTGACCTTCATATCCTGGTGCCTCTCAGATTGAATGGTCTGGAAGTTTCTACTGATATTGAGTCTAAATCTGCCTCTCTGTAACTATCCTTTCCTCTCCTCATTTCTAGTTCTCCTTGGGAGCCATCTCTTCCACCAGATATGTGAAGTCAGTTACTACTCCTACACACATATATGATCCCTCATTAAGTTTTTCCATCCACATTAGAAAAAATATGCCAGAGGTAGGCATACAAAGAAAAAAAAGAGGAAAACTTGAAGTGCACTACATGCAGAGATCTTCAGCCGGTATAGATTATTTATTGTGCAAGACCCAATAGGATTGCCCACCACCTTTTCCAGGGAATATTTAAACTCCCTTTAGACAAACCTATGGGGAAAACCATCTGGAAGGCAGGACAATAGACTTAATGCCTTTTAAAGTTGACTTGTGTTCCCAAATACCCATGAGTCTACAAAGGACTGGTGACAATTTTCTATCAAACCTATCACTGCATTAAAATTGGTCTTATAGGGAACAAAATAAATTATTTAGGGATGTTAGTGATTACAACTTTGCCGGCTTTCACTTGTTTTGGAGAAGTCAAAATGGTTAACTGAAACACTTTTTTATTAATTTACTTCTGTGCTGATATCCACCATTTATTTAGCACTTCATGGCAAAATAGACAGACAGAGAGATGGACAGACAGATAGACAGACAGATAGATAGACAGATAGATAAGTGACTCACATGTTGTGAGGATCCTATCTCTTTTACAAGGCTCAAGGTTACTTGAGATGTGGATAATTAATTGTCCATTGTGAATCCATCAGAAAGGAACTTGTTTCAATAGGCCCAAAGATCAATTTCAACTTGTTCACTTACATCTCTAAGGATGCTCCCACTGATCCAAATGCTAACCATTTCATGCCTTAGTTAATCATATTCATGAATTACTATAGCTGCAAAAGTTCACCACCTGGTGGTTATGTGGATTTTCCAATAACAGACCTACGGTCCATTCCATCACCAAGCCACAGCTGAGCACATCCAGCTTGGTAAGACCTGTTAAACAGAACACATACTAAACCTGGTTAGCCTTAGAGGGTCTAGAGTACTTCTACTGCACAAGGAAGCAAGAGTGAATTTCAACAGAGTCCATTCGTTTGTTCAACGTGTATGGAAAGCCTGCTATTTGCAAGGCATTCTACTAAGGGCACAGTCTCTAACATCCTAGAGTATTAGAAAATGTTTCCCTGGCAATCATTATCCTGTCCGGAGAGCAAAGGAGGGGGAAGACCATCTTGTTTCTCTTCTTATCTGACCAGTGAAGTGAGGTTTCCCCCCGGGGACAAGATTGATCCTCCCACACATGACAACAGTGCTACTGACCCATGATAAGCCAAAGGCCCAGGCTTTATTTTAAATAATACAATTAAAACTTCCACTTCAGGACCCTAGCCACTGTAATCACGCTCATCTCTGAGGGTAATTATATTAAACTCTAATTTTCCTACAAATATGCATTCTAATTCAATTTTGCTTCTTTCTCTTCTCAACTAAATCTATTATCATTCTCACTGTTAAATTATGCTTATTTAATCTTTGATGAGAACCTTTGCTGGCAATCAGTTGTTTTAAATTAATCCTCCTAAGCTTTGGTGAGGGCTTTGCCTCACCCCCAACACCCCTTGGGAGTCAGAGAGGAAGGATGAAAGAATCTTTCATGTTCAGGGACTGAGGTCTGGAGGTGTCGTGGCTGCTCTCAGCTCCTCTTGCTGTGCCTTTACTTTTTGGAGATCACACCTTCTCCCAAGGGTGTGACTGGGAGGGTCACCCACAGGAGGATCTCCTGGGTCAGGTGAAACCCAATTTGCATCCCTCCACCCTGCCTCACCAGCATGCAGAACTCAAACCATCCTTTCTAGTCAAACAAGCCCCTCCTATGCAAGTTTTCTGCTCTGATGAGGTTATTTTGTCTTCCCTAAACCTGAGTCCACTTCAAGACTGATCTGAAAGTTCACCTCCTCCAGGAAGACTTCTCAGACTGAGCTATAACATGCTGGGCTTCCATATGTCTGAACATTCCAGTGTCACTTGCTCACTTGGAATCCTAGAACTTGAGTGCTTTGAGGGGCCTTCACCCCCTTCTCAGCTCTGAGCCAAGGTTGAGAAAGAGCCACGATCATGTCTTTGTGGGCCTTCTCTTTGAAGATCCCTCCAGTTCTGAACCTAAGCAGTCAGGCTCCATGAGTTCCTGTGGTCCAAAGACCAGCTTACTTTACACTTATACAGATTACTCTTTGAATAGCACTGTGAGCATGTGCACACACACACACACACACGCACATCCAATGCTGGGGTATGCTCAATATTCAAGGCCCTTCTAACTCTGCAGCACCAGCCGGAGCTCAGATTCCACTATTAGCCTTCAGGGGTCCAGGTTCACCTCCGTGCCCCTCAGAATCTCTGAGGAATCAGATCAAGAGCCACACTGAGGGCTGAAAAGCTACTTTTTATTCAGAGGCAGGTTAGTGGCACAGTGGAACAGGGATGGACTTGTAGTCAAGAAAACCTTAGCTCAATGCTGCCTCAGACACCTCAAATAGCTATGTAATCCTGGACAATTACTAGATATGTGAGTAGTGTGAACAAATTATGTTTTCTGCTCTCAGAGTCTCAGTTTCCACATGTGTTACGTGCAGTTTCATGATTGAAATTTAACAAAAGGGTAAATCAAGGCATGTTTCTCAAAAATAAAAAAATTAACATTTATTAGCAGGTGTATGCTGCCTGCCAATAAAAAGAGTCAATGTACCTGCCTCTGGCCAAGAACTCGGACCAAAAGGACCGCTCCCCTTTTATAGGTTTTTGAGAGTACAGAACAGGGTGGGCGACATCATGGGGTTGAGGGCAACATGACTGGTTACAGAGCTGAGGCACAAGGCACAATGATTGGTTGGAAGCTTAGTAATATGGGGGAGAGTAACAACCCCCTCCTGAGACTGAGAAAATGATACAGGATCAATTTTAATCTTCTCAGGGTAGAGTGATACGTGTTTAACTTTCTTCACAGAATAATTGAATTTTAGAGTTAGAAGGGACCTCAGAGGCCGGGGGGTTCAACCTGTACCCAAGAATCCCCGTATCTGCAAGGCACATGAGGGGAAGCCATGGAGCCTTCACTGTAGGAGGTCACTTAGAACCTCTCCTCCCCAGGCAGCCACTTCTGCTGAGGAACAGACTCATGGCTAGGAGGTGCTTCCTGACAGCAAGCCTAGAGTGGCATCTTTGTAATTTCCATCCATTTCTCCTAATTCTCTCCTTTTTGGGGCCAAGCAAGAAAAAAGCTAAGCCCACTTCCATAATACAGCCTTTTAAATAATAAACCAAAACTGTTATCTTCTCCTTGAGGCTTTTTCATTTTCCTTCCAGGTTCACCATCTCTCTTTTCTTTAGCTGATCTCCATACAATCTGGGTGATGGTTTTTTCTGTCTTCGCTATCCTCCCATGGACATCTCCCACCTCACTGAAGAATTTTCTGAACATGATGTTCCATATGCAGTCTGTCCAGAGCAGAGGGCACGAGCATTATTTCCTCCCTATTCCTCTCAGCTCACAATGACCCTGGAATGTTTGACTCTTCTGTCACACCATTTACTCACATAAACCTTTCAGGTCACAAACATTTCCAGATTCTTTTCAAACTACTGTAAGCCATCTATGCCCCAATACTGCACTTGTGGCATCTTATGCTCAAGTGTAAGACTTTCCTATTTGTCCCTATTAAAGTTCATCTTCTTAGACTGACCCATTTCCTAGTCTGCCAAAAACCCAGGTGGCCTTGAGGAAAGTGAGCTGTTTGGAAGTCATGGATACATTTTATCTCCAGTGGCTACTGGGCCTAGATCCTCAGCTCCCCCATATAGCAGCAGTTTACGCTTTCCTTCTCCAGCTATCCCCTAGTGATGCAACAGAGAATCACTTGACTCGAAAGTGGAGGGCTTAGTTTCAAATTCCAACTCTGATACTTTGTGAAGCCTTGGCTAGGTCCCTTCTCTTTGAGCCTCATTTTTCTAACCTCAGAAATGAAGGAGTTTAATTAAATGATCTCTTGAATTCCTTCCAGCAAAATCCTATGTTTTTAAGTCTATCTTATCACATTTGCAAAGAAACAAAAGTGATAAATCTTTCATGAGGAAAATAGAATTGGAAAGGACTAATCTTTCTGTAGAACATCAATCTTCACAAAGTGTTTGCCCTTAAACAATGCTGTAAAGTACATCAAAACAAGGAGTGGTGCCCCTATCTCATCTTAGAGATGTGAAAACTGAGGCTGGGAATGAGGAAGTAGTCTGCCTAAGGAAACACAATGTGTAGTTATAAGAATATAGATTCCAAACTTCAACATGCTTTACTTGGACATTCTCTAGTTTAGGCCCTAATGCACGAATTATTCTGAGGGCATCCTGTCTTTTTTCAAGACTCCTCCCTGACAAGGTGCTCATGCATCATTTTCTAAGAAAGAATTAGAACCATTAGGAAGAACCACAAGAAAGAGGAAACAAAACACAACAGAAGAAAAAGAAATAGCAAATAGTATGCTTTGATCTGCATTCAAATTCCATAGTTCATTCTTTGGATGTGGATAGCATTTTCCACCATGAGACCTTTGGAGATGTCTTAGATCCTTGTATTGCTGAGAAGGATTAAGTCTATCGGTATTAGTCATCGCACAATGTGGCTGTTATTGTGTACAACGTTCTCCTGGTTCTGCTCACTTCACTCAGCATCAGTCCATACAAGTCTTTCCAGGTTTTTCTGAAGTCTGCCTGTTCATCATTTCTTATAGCACAATAGTATTCCATTTCATTCCTATATCACATTCACGGTTATGATTACTATCTGTGTCTTTCTCTCCATCCTTCCCCTCCCCCTGTTTATACTTTTCTTTCTCCTTTCTCCTTTTCCTTCCTCAATGGCATTTTGCTTTTGACCACCACCTCCCTCAGTCTCACCTCCCTTCTATTAGGCCCCTCCCTTTTCTTTCCCTTTACCCTTACTACTTCCCTCTTTTCTATCCCCCATCCTTTTCTTTCCCCTTTAACTGATTATGTTATTCCCTTCTTGAGCCAAATCTGATGAGAGTAAGGTTCAAACAATGCTCATCTCCCTCCCTTCTCTCCCTCTGCTGTAATAGGTTTTTGTGCCTTTTTATGGTAATTTTTATTTATTTTTTTGTTTTCAACATTTACTTCCACAAGATTTTGAGTTCCAAATTTTCACCCCATCTCGTCCCTCACCCCACCCCAAGATGGCATGCATTCTAAATACCCCTTCCCCTAGTCTGCCTTCCCTTATATCTCTCCCCCCTCCTTATCCCCTTCCCCTTCAATTTTCCTATAGGGCAGGATGGATTTCTGTGCCCTATCTCCTGTATTTCTTATTTCCCAGTTGCATGTGAAAACATTTTTTAAACATGTGTTTTTAACACTTTGGGTTCCAAATTTTCTCCTTTCCTTCCTCCCCACCCACCCTCATTGATAAGGCAAGCAACTAAATATAGGTTATATATGTGCAGTTATGAAAAACACTTCCATCATAGACATGTTGTGAAAAACTAACTCTATTTCCCTTAATCCTATCCCACTCCCCCATTTATTCTATTCTTTCTTTTGACCCTGACCCTCCTCAGAAGTACTCACTTCTGATTACCCTCTTTCCCAGTCTGCCCTCCTGTCTATCATACCCCTAGTCCCTTGTCCCCTCCCCCCCATTTTCCTGTAGGGGTAAGACAGATTTCCATACCCAATTGAGTGTGTATGTTATTCCCTCCTTAAGTCAAATTTTATGAGAATAAGATTCACTCATTCCCTCTCACCTCCCCCCATTTCCCCTCCATTGTAAGAGCCTTTTCTTTTCTGTTTTTTTTTGTGAGATAATTTACCCCGTTCTACCTCTCCCTTTCTCCTTTTCCTAGTATAATCCTCTCTCACCCCTTAATTTTATTCTCCAGATATGACCCCTTCATTTTCAACTCACCCTGTGCCCTCTATCTGTCCATCTATCTATCTATATCTATATATATGTACATATAATTTTTCCCCTCCAACTACCCTAATACTGACAAAGGTCTCATGAGTTACAAATATCATCTTTCCATGCAGGAATATAAACAGTTCAACCATAATAAGTCTCTTATGATTTTCTCTTTCCTGTTTACCTCTTCATGTTCCACTTGAGTCTTGAATTTGAAAATCAGATTTTCTATTCAGCTTTGGTCTTTTCATCAAGAATGCTTGAAAGTCTTCTATTTCACTGAATGACCATTTTTTCCCCTGTAGGATTATACTCAGTTTTGCTGGGTAGGTGATTCTTGGTTGTAATCCTATCTCCTTTGCCCTCCAGAATATTATATTCTATGCCCTGCGTTCCCTTAATGTAGAAGCAGATAAATCTTGTGTTATCCTGATTGTGTTTCCACAATACTTGAATTGTTTCCTTCTGGCTGCTTGTAATATTTTCTCCTGACCTGTCAACTCTGGAATTTGGCTACAATATTCCTAAGAGTTTTCCTTTGGGGATCTCTTTCAGGAGGAGATCAATGGATTCTTTCCATTTCTATTTTGCCCTCTGGTTCTAAAATATCAGGACAGTTTTCCTTGATAATTTCTTGAAAGATGATGTCTAGGCTCTTTTTTCCATCATGGCTTTCAGATAGTCCAATAATTTTTAAATTCTCTCTCCTGGATCTACTTTCCAGGTCAGTTGTTTTTTCAATGAGATATTTCACATTGTTTTCTAATTTTTCATTCTTTTGGATTTGTTTTACAGTGTCTTGATTTCTCATAAAGTCACTAGCTTCCAATTGCTCCATTCTCATTTTTAAGGAAGTATTTTCTTCAATAATCTTTTGGACTTTGTTTTCCATTTGACCAATTTTGCTTTTTAGGGCATTCTTCTCCTCATTGGCTTTTTGGACATCTATTGTCATTTGGGTTAGGCTATTTTTTAAGGTGTTATTTTCTTCAGTATTTTTTTGGGGTCTCCTTTAGCAAGCTGTTGACTTGTTTTTCATGATTTTCTTGCAAAACTCTCAGTTTTTCCTCTACTTCTCTTACTTGCTTCTCAAAATCCCTTTTCAGCTCTTCAAAGGCCTGGGACTGATTCATGTTCTTCTTGGAGGCTTTGGATGTAGGAGCTTTGACTTTGTTGTCTTCTTCTGGTTGTATGTTTTGATCTTTGTCACCAAAGTAAGATAATGCTTACTCATGATCCTGGCCAATTACTTGAGTTTTAAACTCTTTGTTAAGGTAAAAGTCTGTTTCCAATGTGGAGAATGTATTGTCCCAAGCTTCAGGGGTTTGTACAGCTGTTTTCAGAGCTACTTCTAGGGACCTGAAAATTTTCAGTTCTTCCAAAGTGGTAAGATAAGGGATGAGGTGTTTTCTCTCCACTGCCACAACAAGCTCTACCACACCAGCTTTCCTCCTCACCTCAGGACTGCCCCTCAGAACTGTGACCCAGATCCAAGCACTGGTAAAGCAAGAGATTCCTGCCTCAGCACTGGCAAAGAGATTCCTGCAATCCCGCTCTGATCAGCCACTCGATTCTCCATCAGTCTGTGGGGTGGAAGCTCAGGAAACAGTCATGGCCCCGGGGGCAGCTGAGACCTAGCTTCTTCTCTCACCGCAGTCACAGACTTTTCCCACTGACCTTCTAAGTTGTTTGTGGCATTTGTGGGTTGAGAAGTCTGGAAACCACCACAGCTACCCATGATTCAGCCCTCTGAGGCTTGCTTCAGGGTCGCTGCAGCCTGCGTGCCCATGCTGAACTGTGCTCCTCTCCCCGCCCAGTGCGATATACCTTTCCAATCAACCATCCAGGCTGTCTTTGGCTAGAAATTTGTTTCACTCTGTCTTTTTGTGGGTTCTGCTGCCTTAGAATTTGTTTAGAGCCATTTTTATAGGTATTTGGAAGGGTTTTGGGGGAGAGCTCAAACAAGTCTCTGCTTTCCCTCCACCATCTTGGCTCCCCATCATTTTCTAAAGAAGCAAAGATACACATCCGAGTTTGGGATAGCTCTGAGGTTTGGGGAATTTCTCTTTATTCAGAGCTAGAATCATTCTCCTTATTTTAGTTAGAAAGAGAGAGAGAGAGTGAGAGAGAGAAGAGAGAAAGAGAAAGGGAAGAGACAGAAACAGAGAGGGGAGAGGGGGGAGAGAGAGAGAGAGAGAGAGAGAGAGAGAAGAAAGAAAGAAAGAAAGAAAGAAAGGAAGGAAGGAAGAAAGAAAGGAAGGAAGAAAGAAAGGAAGGAAGAAAGGAAGGAAGAAAGAAAGGAAGAAAGAAAAAGAAAAAAAAGAGTGGAAGAGTAAAAATCAGTGACTTTGTTTCTGCTTCATGTTACTGCTGATTACTCAGGCTCTGAGCTGTTCCTAAGCCAGTACTATCATGTACCATTAAGGCTAATGAAGGGTTATGTAAATCACCAAAGGCCCTTCCTTAACGAAGCCTAGCAGAGTTTATGCTCAGTTTAAGAGCTGGTGTCTGGAGGTGAATTTGTACATATATTATTTACTGACAATTTAAAGTCTACTGGGATCTTCATTCTTTATTTGATTGCAAAAAAAAAATCCCAAATCATGTAGCCATGCATTTGATAAAGTAGCTCATTATATTTTTGTGTCTAAGATGGAGAGATGTGATAAAGTAAAGGACAATGGGTACAGAACTGGCTGAATGACCTGACTTGAAGAGGAGTCTTCTATCCTTCAGTGGCAGGTCTCCAGGAGAATGCCCTAGAGATCTGCACTTGGCCATGTTACATAACATTTTTATCTCTGACTTAGGGAAAGGTATACACATGACCCTTGTCCCACTTCTGAGGACACAAAGCTAGGGGTGACAGCATGACAGGGTCAGGATTCACACAGGTTTCAGCAGGCTAATAGACTGATTCTAAGAAGATAAAATTCATTGGGAATAAATGTCAAATCTTACCCTGGTGTTCAAGAAACCACCCCCAAGCGCAAAATGGGAAAGTCACAGTTAGAAGCTTGTCCAAAAAATACTGGAAGTAGAAGTTAAGTGTTAACCTCATTAATAGTCAACAGGTTTTTCTGGAAGGCTAGAATAGTGATGTAACTATGGACTGAATTAAGAATAAAGAGGCCAGAATCCTGCTGTCAGATTGGCGAGAGAGCTCTCAGCTATAGGGCTGGGTTTGACTCCAGGCACCCTGATCTAGGAAGGGCATTGATCATGTGAAGATTACCCAGAGGAGGGTGACCAGAGTGGTCGAAGGCCTTGCATCTAGACCTCAGGAGGATTTGCCAGTCAAAGGAAACAAACAGAGGATCCCGGGGAAAACTGGGGGTGAGGAACTGATAGCTGTCCTTATGTACCTGGAGCTCTGTCACCTGGAAGGAGGAGCAGACTTATTTTGTTTGCCCCTAAGAGCAGAGCTAAAAGCAATGTCCACAGGCTGCAAAGTGGGAAATCTGGGTTGAATGTAAGGGGTGAGGGGGTGCGACTAACAAACAAAGAGCAGCCAACTTCCTGAGGAGAGCCACCCAAAGGGACTGGATCACCTTTGGAGGTGGCAGGCTCCCTCTCATGGTGGCATCTTAACCAAGGTGGGATGCCCAATTTCTAGGTGGTGGGCTGTCCACTTGTGGTCTGGACTAGTTTGCTCAAGAGCTCCTTTCCAACTATGGCATCCTGGGATCCTGTGCTTCATCCTACATCCAGCTTGAAGATTTCAATATTCTGTGAATTCCATTGCTGCCATTAACTCTCAGCACGCCCGAGGGCATTCACTTCCCCTGTGTTGTTCTGAGTCTCCATCTCTGTGAAATGATAGCATTTGTCTTCCAGCTCAGGGACTCTAGGATTCTTTGACATATAAGCACCCCAGCTGGAGTCATGGCGACCTGGGGTGCCTGCACTTACTTCTAAGCTCAGGAAGGGTGTGAGAGAAAGAGAAAAGGCATCAGAGAAGTGCACACCACAGAATGATGATGGCAATCACAAAGGGCCCAGGAGGAGAGCTCTCCCGCTCTGACTTTCAACTGAACACAATTCTTGGGTGCACTTCTGTTAAACAGACTTCTTCTTTCACAGCAGACAAGTGGCTGACAGTATCCTATCAATAACCTTTTATTGAGAAACTTTGAAAAGGGGAGAATGGCTTTAGACAGTTATACAATGAGTTTCCACTGTTGTTAAAATTCCTCTTTTTTTTCTCAACTTTTCACCCCATTTGAAGCACTCGGGAAAGCAGGGCTAGAAGTTGGTTCTCAGGAGAAGAGCTGATGTCTCTGGATTGGATCTAGGTAGATTCATGAGAAGTAAAGATGAGAATCCCTGGACTTTGGAGTCAGTCCCATGAATCTGACTTTTTATCTATCTCTGGAGCTTCTACCTTACCTTTGGGTGGCATCTACTAATGTCAGTAGAATTCTAAGGTTATTGCAAAAATACTTAGCCACGATTTACAAAAAAGAGTGCCATGTCCTTGACTAGAGGCCATGGTGATGAGACCCTTTACCAAGATTTCCAGGTTGGCTGTCACATCCATCAGAGTTAGGGTTAGAATTTCTCTGACTAGCTGAACAGATCTCAGATTCTAAACTGCCTGTTCGAACAATAGAAATGGTGTGTGTGTGTGTGTGTGTGTGTGTGTGTTTGTTTAATTAAAACCAGTTTAAAAAAATCTATAATCCAGAGATGTTTCCATCTCAGATCACACAAAGGAAACTGTCTGAAGGGTGGAAATCAACTGGGTCAGTGGATCCTAGAGATGAGAAGGACTTCAGCAATGTCTAATCAACTGCCTTTGCACGCCTGCAAGACGATCACGTAGAAGATGGATTGGCTTTGATGTACTGGGCTCTACAGTATATGGTACTAAGAACAAAATGAGGATATTTCAGGGAGGAGGGAGAGTTAGTCCTGAGGTCAGAGAGAACTTCAAAACTATGGGAGGAGGGGCAGCTAGGTGGCACAGGGGATAGAGCACCGGCCCTGGAGTCAGGAGGACCTGAGTTCAAATCCAGTCTCAGACACGTAACACTTAACTAGCTGTGTGACCCTGGGCAAGTCACTTAACCCCATTGCCTAGCCAAAAACAACAACAACAACAACAACAACAAAAACTATGGGAGGGCCCGGTGGACCATGCTGCCTCCCCATGGTAGAGGTCATAGGCTTTCCCTCACTGGAGGTGTTTGGGCAATGGATGCATGACTTTTGCTTGCAGAAGATCTTTGATCAGGGATTCTTTTAAGGCACACATAGGGCTAGTTATCTCTGAGGTCTCATGCACATCTGGGATGCCAAGACTTTATACAGGCCTGTCCATACTGCCAAACGTATGAACCTTTGTGTCATAGAAAAGATGAAATGATTTTCTGGTCAAAATGAAAGGTATGTTCATTGTTTTGTGTGTATGTTTCTGTGTGTGTGTGTGTGTGTGTGCGTGCCCACACATGCTTGCACATGCTTAAGAGAGTGTCTATGTGTGCCAACGTATGCAGTATACATGTATGTATGCATGTTATATATGAAAAGCTGGGTCAGAGGGGACAGCGAAAAAGAAATGATGAAGAATTCTTTTATATTCTATTGGCACAAACCAAATGACTAAACCATTCTGGGTAAATCTGATAAAAGATAATTGCTCAGCTCAATTTGGGACTGAATTGTCTCTATGACTGATGGGCCTCGGGCCGGCAGAAGTGAGTGAGCAACATTAGTAAGGGCCCATTCATTAGATTTCTCTCCCCAACCACCACGAAAGGCAAAGCAGGATTTGCACACTCATTTTCTGCCTGCCAGACCTTGAAGACCATGGAGATGCTCATTCAGAAGTGCCGGTGGAGTGTACCATCGGGCCCTGCTCTCCAGCACTTCATTAGCCAGTCATCCATCCACTATTGTGTCCACAAACAAGAGCTGGCAGGTGAGGAGCTGAGCCATCAGGGCACGACCAGTTTCCTTTCTTAAAGTCAAAAAACAATCATTTCCCCACTGGTGGAAATAATAATTAGGACCTGGCTGGGATGTAATTAATCTGTAGGAAAATATTAGAATACAAGAGAAGCTTCAGCAAAGAAAATTGTCTCTTCCGAGGCCCAGCTGTGATCCATATCTTAAAAATTCTGGCTAAATGGTCCAGTGGAAAAGGGCCTAGATGGAGAATTCCAAGGCCTGGGGTGTTATCTGCATCTTGCCACTACCTGAGTCAGTGAATCACAGCTGGGATGAGCCTCAAGGGGTGGATAATGCACCCTCTGCCTTGGGCAGGTCTCCTTTCCTCAGTTTCTCCAACTGTGTAATGAGTGAGTTGATTTATCTTATCTCTAATCTCCTCCCCAGTCTGGCATTACACTTTCCCTGCTCTAAGGCCTCTCCCAGATCCAACAACCCCTGTTCTAAGGCCCCTCCCCATTCTGACATTCTATGGATAAACTCCTTCCCCATTTTTCTATTTTCCATTCCAAGACCCTTCTTGGCTCTGCCTTTCTCTCTTTAATTTCCCTCCTAGCTCTGATACTCTATGTTCTGGAGTTCTTACCATTTCTGATATTCAGTGGTTCTAAATTCTCAGACTATTTTAACAGTAGGTAGAAACATTTTAGTTAAATTTTAATATCAATGAGATTACAAAATTATACATGGGCATTATTTTTAATTGCAAAAATGCATTAAGAGGCATGAGATTTTTTCCCCAAATAATTAAAAGTGCTTTGTAAAATGTGACATTCTAATACTGCACAGCTAAAACTGATTATTTAAATATGGAGTCTAATTGGACTGTAATTCACATTCAATAGAAAGCTAGACATTTTTCAAATGAATGAAAATGTTCTATAAAAATCAATTCATTATGGAAGAGTTACAGATTACTAAGTTGCCGTTAAAATGTAATCATTTATATGTGTGAAACAGCAAGCACACAGTAATAACACCATTAACACACCCTGATTGCGCATTTTAAAAATCCACAAACCTTCCGCTGGGATGCAGGGAGAATTCAGGATTTTTTTTTTCATTTCAAGGATGACGATGTATGATGATTAAAATTATTCTCTCTCCCCCTGAGGAGCTCAGAATTTGGAAGGGGAAAGGAAATATGGGGATCCAAGTTTCTTATAAATGGTGCAGGTGGCTCCCTGCCACACACTTCCCTTCATATTCCCCAATCCATACAAAAGAATCTGTCTGGAAACACAGAACGTTCTGCTGGCCCGTAGAAGGAAATGGATTTGGTTCATGGTTGGTTTCATCATTAATTGACAAGGTGGAAAGGAAGAAGAAAGAAGAAAAAAAGAAGGAAGAAGAAGGAAGAAGAGGAGGAGGAGGAGAAAGAAGAGGAAGAAGAATAGTGATGGCCAGGATGTACGGCGTGCTTTATGGGTTGCAAAGCACCTGCCATTTGTTATCTCCATTTGCCTTCACACCAACCCTGTACTGGGTAGATACTATTGCTGTCATCATTTTAATGCCAAGGAAGCTGACAATCACTGAAGCCAGGCGGATTGCCAAGGATCAAACAGCTTCCAAGTGTAAGAGGCAGAATTCAAACTCAGGTCTTCCTAACTCTTAAATCCAGCATTCTATCTACTGCACCATCCATGGCCAGAACTGCCTCCCTTCTCTGAATGTCTGCAGCACATATTGGCTGAACCCAAGGCACCTGGGACTTGATTATATACACTTGCGGATCATTCCTTGATTCAGGAAACATTTCAAAACTTTTAATTATCCAAATTGCCTTTCAAGCCCTATGAAACAGCTAGGCAGCACAGTACTAGACCTAGAGTCAGGAAAACCTGAGTTCAAATCCAGCCTCAGACTCTTACTAGTTGCATGACCCTGGATAAATCACTTAGCCTCTCTTTACCTTAATTTCCTCAACTGTAAAATGGAGATAATAATAGAAATTACTTTGCCAAGGTTATTGAGAAGATCAAATAAGATAACATTTGTGATATTTTTCACACCATAATATGAAATTTAAATGCTAGATATTATCATCATCATCATCATTATAGGAAGGGTTTGATACTGACAGTGATATATCAAAATGTAATGCTGGCTCCTAGGGTGTTTATAGACTAGTAGACATTGTTGTTCAGCCATTTTTTTCAATGTGACTCTTTGTGACCCATTTAGGATTTTCTTGGCAAAGATACTGGAGAGGTTTGCCATTTCCTTCTCCAGCTCATTTTACAGAAACTGAGGCAAATGGGGTTAAGTGACTTGCCCAGGGTCACACAGCTAGTACTTGGGGTCAGATTTGAACTCAGGAAGATGAGTCTTCCTGACTCCAAGCCAGTACTCTACTCACTGCACCACCCAGATGCCTCAGTATGAGACAAGACAGGAAGAGAAGATCGAACCACATGAAGAGCCATATGCTAACCCAGAAAAAGTGACTCTTTAAGGAGCCACAACAGGGAGCCACAGAGATGGAATAAGGGGGTGATTCTTGGGTGGTGGCAGCAAGTATGGAAAGGAGAAGAAAGATAGGAGAAAAGTACTGAGGAGAGAGAATCCACAGGCCCTGGGGGGCTGAGAGGGTGTGGGGAGGCTTGGGAACGGACTAGTCAAAGCAATGGTTTGTACATGTCCATTTTAAGTAAGTTTCCAATTAAGGTTTGAACATGGAAAATGGAGATCATAATTATCACAATTATTATCAGCAATCGCTTACATTTATCTGGCACTTTAAGTTTGCCAAAGCGCTTTATATTTTATATTTATACTATACCATTTGATCCCACAGCAAGTCTGTGGGGTAGGTTCTATTCTTACTTCCCTTTTACAGATGAGGAAACTGAGGCACAGAGCAGCTAAGTGCCTTGCTCAGGCTCACACAACTAATAAGTGTCTGAAATAGGAGCATAGTAGAGATACAGACCAAAATTACAAAATCAGAAGGGGGAGGAGGTTTGGGGGGAAGATAAGGAGTTTGGATTGCGATGTGCTGACTTTGAAGGGTTCTCTGCACTTGATGTATTTTGCTGTTTGAAGGATTTTCAGGTTGCTGAAGTTGAGGTGAGCTTCCCTGGCTTCCTTCAAGTCTAAGCTCAACTCCCACTTTCAGCAAGAAGCCTTTCCCTGTCCACATTACCATTGGTGCCTCCACTCTGCAGACTCTCTCTAACTTATCCTGTCCAGAACATGTTTAGACAGACTCATTTTCAGTGTCCTGCATAAGACCATGAACTTTTTGAGAGCAGGCCATATCTTTTGCCTTTCTTTGGAAGAGCTGTGATAAGCACTGGGTTTGAAACAGACTTGTCTACTGACAGAAATATTGCCTGGTAGCGTGCCTAAGGAGAGTCGTCCTGCTGCTGTACGTGGAAATGGGTGGCCGGAACTCAGGGTGCAGGTCAGTGCTGGTCGTGCCAGTTTGGGAGTTATCTCAGTGGAGACCAAAGTGGAAGCCACAGAAATAGAGACGATCACAGTTAACTGGTCAACTCCTCAAGACCATTTTAGCAGCTTCTCAGTCTACAATTAATCAAGTACTGATTGATTGACTATTGAATGGTTATCTGCTTCCACAGTGTCCTATAACATAATCTATAGCAACTGATCTGAACTAAAGACCTCTCAGAACACTTTCTGGCTCTCAAGCTCTGAGCGTGATCTCTGAGCATTTTCTGGACACCATGCCCCACGAGGACTCTTGAATCATGCCCCTCACTCCTTCTTTCTTCTTGAGTGTCTGACTAGTCCTCATTCTTTTTTTACCAGTCAATAGCCCATCCACCATGCCTGGGGGCAATTCTTCATTCCCTGCTCATTTAGTAGCCTAATTCAGACTTGGGCTAGTTTCAAGGGAAAAAAAAAATACTTTATTATACATGTCATCAGCCAAAGAGGTCACTACTTTTCAATTACCATACTGTATCACTCTTTCTTCTTTTTATAATTAAAGCTGGTCTGGCTTTAAAAAAATAATAACCCACATACTTTTATGTAATACTTTTCATCCACTTACTTTCCAGGGATCTTATGAGGATTAATAGACACATTTCAAGTTGGGAGAATGTCAGAGTGAGGATTTTAATAGACCCAGAGATGAATCTCTGTATTAAGAAGAGATTTGACAGATCAGTGAGGAAACACGGACCTCTGATCAAGATGGAAGTCAAGGCTCTGTCTCCATGTGGGCCTCTTAGCATTCAGGAAGCCAATGTCCCAAAACATGAATTGGGAGAATTCCCTGAAATACTCAGATAGGCCTGGTCCCATAATGCTGGAAGACCGAAAGGAAATTCCAAAGGTCAGGACCCTTCCTTCACCAGCAGGACGTACCACTGGTGGACATGTGGTCATGGAAAAGTAGGTCTCCATTTGGGGTTTTTCTCATTAGCTGCAGGGTGTGGTGGTTTGTCATTTGCAGAATGTTGCCCGTCTTAACAAGGTCTGATTCATATTTCTGCTTCCTCCTGATCTCTTACTAATAATAACAGGCAGAATTAACACAGTGACATAAGGCTTGCAAAGGGCTTTAGGCCATCTCACTTGATTCTCCGGACAGTGCTGTGAAGTGGATGCTCTTTTAATAATTGTTCAAACTGAAGCTAAGGGGATTAAAATGAAAGAGAAGTCTAGGGCCACCCAAGTAGGATCAGAAGTGGAATGTGAACCCTGTTCTTCTGACCCCAAATCCAATTCTCTGTACACTTCACCACGTCGTACTTTTAACTGTGGGCTATTCTGTCTAGTTGTGACATGGACAGCAATAATGCCTATTTTCCTGTGAATCAGTCCAGGTCACAAATGAATTAGAACCATAAATTTTGATAAGAAACAGATTAGCGGAAGGATATGTGTGTGTGACAACCACTTTAATTTTTACTTATATGTTCTCTCACCTAATGCATTGCTTTCCCTCTACTTTCACAGCCCAGACCCCATTTCAGGCCCTCCATCCCATCATTCCTACCCTATTGCCAATAGCCCTAATTGGGTTCTCTGCCTCCAGATGCTCCCTCTTGAATCCATCCTTCACATAGATACCAAAATGACTTCCCTGAAATACAATTCTCTTCATTTCTTTCCTATGCTCATTCTCTATCACTACTATACTAAGTAGACTCCAGTGACTCCCAATTACCTCGAGGACTTAAAAACACAAAGACCTCTTCTTTTTGGCGTGTAGAACACTTCACAAACTGGGCCCCGTCCTATTGGCTATTCCTCATGTACAAAACTCTATCTCCCAGCTCTCTGCACTGCCTGTGTGTCATGCCCAGAATCCTCTCCTTTCTCACATCTATTCCTTACAATCCCTGTCTTCCTTCAAGACAAGGCTTCAATGTCACCTTCTGCAGGGTATTTTTCCCCTTAGTCACATCTGTGATAGCCTAAGGTTACCTTTCATCTAATCTGCATGAATCTTGTATATAAATATACATTATATGTAATACACATATACATGTATATATGTGGGTTTGTATGCCATCCCCACATTTGAGTGTAAGCTTCTAATTTGCAGCCAAGGTAGCTGCTAGCTAGAAGTAAGAAGATTAGCTCCCCATACCTACTCTGGCCAAACCCCCAAAATTGCCTCAGGTCAATTAACGATCAAGAAATCCAGTGGGAAATAAGAAGCGGCGTCTTCCACTAAACAACTGCACAAGACGACAACCAGAAGCCCAGAGTTAGTGGATAAGGGCTGCCTGCCCAAGAAGCACTAGCATGGGCAGAGAAGTCCAGCCTCCCAGCATTGCCCAAGATGGGCCAGAAAGGCAAATAGCCTGGGGCATGCCGAAGACCCAAGAAAGCCCCAAGGGGTCAGAAATACCCAGGGGTGGTGGAAGCCACCAGGAATGGCAATGATGAGTACAGAAACCTCAGGGCTCTACTGTCCCCAGGACTCTGCCCTGATATACCATACAGGTACTGAAGATCTATTGTCCTGATCCTTAAACGTAGGCTGAAGGGCAAGGTTAAAACCAGAAGATACAGATCAGCATGGGAACTCATGTGAGACCCAAGGTAATGGCCGCCTTACCCAAAAGTGCAGCAAGAGGAAGGAAATTTTAAACACAATAGTAATGTTCAGGCTTTAAGGTTGGATAGATTAGCCAATTACAGAAATTCCCTTAACTTTAAAGAATTATTGAAGAGAGAGAGAGATTCCCAAAAATTCAAGCTAGAAGAAAGTAACTCCATAATCACTAGAAGCAGAAACTAAAGAAAAAAAAAACATTTTTTCCCCACAGAAATCATCTATATACTTAGAAAATATGAAGTAAAGGACAAAATAATGAAATAAAAAATCTGGATAAAAGAATTGGAAGGAAAAAAAGATAACTTAGAACAGAAATTGGTTAACCTTACCCAAGTAAAGGATTCCCTGAAAATCAGAATAGACTAAACAGAAATCATTGACTCCATGAGAAAGCATGAACTCATAACAAAATCAAAAGGCTAAAAATAGTCCCCCTTGGGAGCCAAGATGGCAGATTATGGGCAGCTACCCAGTTTAACTCCCTTAACAATTCTTTACAAACAACTTTAAAATAATGCCTCAAATCAAATTTTGAAGCAGCAGAGCCAAGAAAAAATCAGGGTGAGATATTTTCCCAGAGAAACTGAAGAGGTTGGCAGGAGAAGTCTGTAACAGCAGGGTTACAGGCAGGATCCTACACATGTGGCAGTGGCAACAGCAGCAGCTTTGAAAGCTCTCAGCCAGGAGGTGGTAAGGGGGGTAGGTGGGTTGGACAATTGGTCAGAAAGAGATTACAGGGGACCCTTTGCTGGCAGTGAGTATAGCTGGTGCTGATTGGCAACTCTGTGACCCATACACAGGTCTAGGTCCCAGTTCCAGGGTGGAGAGGGGTGATGGTGGTGCATCACAAAGGAACAGGGGCCTTGGTCACAGTAACGAAGCAAAGTGTAGCACCAGCACATGCAGGTGTAGGGGACCAGGGACCCTTACTAGGAAAAAATCAGAATGTAGAACAGGAAAGCAGTGACTATAGCTCTCCCAGGTTCACATCACCTTGGAAGTACTAGAAACTTGCAGACCTAGACCTAGCTCTGACAACAGCAGGATGACAAAACCTGAAGCTTGAAACTGTACCTGCCCATCCCCAGGTAAGCTGAGCCAACTTTAACATAAAGTTCAGTGAAGAAATAGGCTGGAAAAATGAGTGAACAACTAAAAAAAAGAATTTGACCATAAAAAGGTACTATGGGAACAGAAAAGACCAAAACATAAACTCAGAAGAGAACTATGTGAAAATAACTACCCAAAAAAAGCCTCAAAGAAAAATGCTATCTGTACCCAAGCCCAACAAGAATTCCTGGAAGGGTTAGAAAAAGAGAAAAGAGTAGTAGAGGAAGTTTTGAAGAAAAAAAAATATGCATAATGCAAGAAAATTATGAAAACAGAATTAACACCTTCATAAGAGAAGCACAAAAATAACAAATAACAACTTAAAGAAAGAAAATAATACCTTAAAAAGAACAGAATTGGCCTAATGGTTAAAAAGAAGCACAGAAATTCACTGAAGAAGAGCAAACTTTCTAATCTTGAAGGAGGGATTAAAAGGGTAGAGGCACACACGAGACAAGGAATTGGAATCTAAAGGAATTCTGATCATTTGGGAAAAAGGTGGACAAATTGCAATCTATGATAATATGAAGGTAATGGAATGCTATTTTGCCAAAGGAAATGATGAAGTGCATCTTTTCAGATATTCCTGGGAAGGTTGAACTGATTCAGAATGAAGTTAGAGAGTCAAGAGAACAATTTATATGACAACAACATTTTAAAGAAAACCCTGAAAGACTTTAGACCTATAATCAAAGCAATGACTAAACACGTCCCCAAAAGACCTACAATGAAACACAATACCTGCCTTCTGATAGCGAAGTGATGTTCTCATAACCCATATAGGAAAACCCATTATATTCTTCTTCACTTAACTAAGGGCTATGAAAAGATTTGTAGCCCTCAGATGAGGCAAATGGAGATGGTGGAGAAACACCCTTCCCCCATTAAGTTTTCTACTAAGCTGAGACATCAAATGTTTTATTAGTGTTTTCCATCATCCTTACAAGTTAAACTAGCCATGGAAAAATGGGAGAAAATGTAGTCATTTAAAGAAGATACAGCCCAGTTCTCTTTGGGTAATTGTATTAGAAATTCCCAAAGTGAGCTGCAATACCCCTCCCGACACCGTCATCTCTGATACAAATAATGAAATATTTAGTTAATGTCAATGAGTCTTGGCAGATGTGTTATATAGAGTTACAGAACACAGATCAAAACAGCTGCAGAAACTGTCAATGGAACCGTTCACTGCTTACCCTCTTGTATTGAGAAAATAAACTTACACATGGTATCTGGTACCATACTGGATTTTCAACTGGCATGAAATAAATAACAAGGCTGTGTGGAGGGGATTAGAAGGACTGCCAGACTTGGGGGTGAAATAAGTGGGCTCTGTCCAAGCTCTGACATTAACTAGCTGTATCATGGGTAAGCTACTTCCCTTCTCTGGGTATCCATTTAACCAGAGGAGGCATTCTGGTATTGTGGAAAGAAAAGAGAGAGAGAGAGAGAGAGAGAGAGAGACAGACAGACAGACAGACAGACACACACACACACACACACACACAGATGAGAGAGACAGAGTCACAAAGACAGATAATAAGACAGTCACACAGAGAAAGAAACACAAAAACAGAGACAGAGACACAGAGAGAGACATAGAGAGAAACAGAGATAGAGATACAGAGGTAGAGAAAGACACAGAGACAGAAATAAGAAATAGAGACACAAAGACACATAAACAGAGACAGAGAAAGACTGAGAGACAGAGATAGAGAAAGATAGAGACAGAAAAAGACAGACTATATTTACAGTGTGGAATCTCTTACAGAGAACACAAATGGGTAGGACTGGCAGTTTTGTAACTTGCCTAACATTGCCACTGAAAACAGAGATTTCAGCCACATTAAACATTGTCAAGGAAATTGTGTCCCAGGGAGCAAGCCTTTGACTGGGAGTTTGAACTCAGTACTTTCTTTCTCAAGCCTGCTGTTTATCCTTGTGGGAAAATATTCTTTGTATTGGTCTCTGTCTTCTCACCAGTGAAGCACTAATTAATGACCATTCATTTATTAAATAATTATAACCATGGATTGTAAGTAGAACGCTGTCCATGGACTGGTGAGCATGTTCCCCACCATCATGTGACATTTAATGAGGACACTAGATCAGATGACCTCTTAGGATGCTGTTCTTTCTAGTGCTATCCTTCACTGGCTTTATTATTACAGGGCTGATTGGACAGGTCACACTGTAAGGGTATGTTGAATGCATATATGTATATACATATATATATATATATATATATATATGTATGTATGCATATAGAGAGAGACATGTATATATATAGGTAGATATAGACAGATATAGATATATGTTCATCTATCTGTCTATAGAGATAGATAGATAGATAGATAGATAGATAGATAGATAGATAGATAGATAGACAGATAGATCTATTTATGTATCCCCAGTGTCTAAATTTTGCCCAAGAAGTTAGCCCTGGAAAGATATATTGGGAAGGAACTGAAAAGAGAATATTTGATGCTACTTACTTTCTTTGCAACCAATCCAGAGAATCCTTTCTTTTTAATAGCTTCCTTAATGTGTATATATATATATATATATATATATGTATCTATGTATGTATATATGTGTATACTTACCTACAAGATAATAAGATGCCATTAAAAATAAAACAACAACAACAACAACACATTCACTCTATTTTTGCCATCCCCAGGCCGGCATGACTGAGCTATGGTCTATTAGATTCCAAAGCTGCCCATCTCTCAAAAAATAAAAGAATATCACAGCTCGTTTGTGCTGCAACATCTCCCTGATTAGAATGCTCAGGAAACTGATGAATATACAGTTTCATCTCTGCTTTCCTTAGCAGTCAATAATACTGCCTGTGGGACATGGGACCCAACAGGGGAAGCTGTACGATACCCTGAATTTATTAATATGCTGATGCCAAAGAGCGCTGGGGAGGGAATATGACACAGCTCCTCTTTTCAGGAAGTTCACTTTGAGAAATTAAGCTCACTGAAGGATGGAAGATATCTTCACTAATGTATGGGAAGAAAGATAGATGGGAGATGCAAAAGCCATGGGCCTATGATTGCCTTCACACACATCCTTTATGCTTAGGTTGATAATTAAAAAAAAAAAAAAACTGGGAAAAACGTCTGAGGGTTTTAGTAGACTGCAAAGGTAAAATGAACTCTTCCTTGTGTGTGATGGCAACCAGAAGGAAAACAAACAAACAAACAAACAAAAACTAATGCAACCTTGGCATGCATTATGAATTGGCTTGGCTTATATATTAAGAGCGATAGTTTCCAGGAAAACTTAGTTCATATTCCAGTGTTGGCTTAGGGGACATCTGGAGTACTGCGTTCAGTTTGGAGTCCCACATTTTAAGAAGGCACTGGTGAGATGGAGTGACTTCAGAGCAGGGCGACCAAGATGGTAAGAAGATGGAGATCATGCCTTAGGAAGAGCTGTTGAAGGAAGTGTGGGTTTTTATATGGGGACATTAGTCATCCACAAGGATCTAAGAGGATGCCATGGGGATCAATGGAATGGTGGATTGGACCTTTTCTGCTTGGCCCCAGAGGGCAGAGCAAAGGAGAGCAAAGGAGAAAGTTGCAAAGAGGCAGATTTAGGCTCAAAACTCACTACCCGTGAGAGCTGTGCTCAAGTGGAATGGATTGCTTTGGGTGGTATTGAGCTCCCATTCATTGGAGGGCTGCGAACACATCATAATGTAGAGTATTACCTGGTCAGATACTGCTTGGACCAGATGCCCTTTTGGGTCCCTTTCATAACTTGTCAAAACTAGGAAGGTCTTGCCCTTGTGTTGTCCATACTACTAATCCCTAAGACTGGGCAGAGACCTGGCCTTGCAATCATGAAGACCCGAGTGTAAATCCCGCCTGTGACATAAATTGCCTCTATGACTCTGGGCCAACTGTCTAGCCTCTCAGTGTCTCCCATCAAGCTGCCAAGGCAAGAAGTTTCAGAGAGCACGATGACCTGCACTGGCAGGGCCCTTCCCCTCCGCAGCTCCCTCCTGGTCATCGATACTAAATAATTGTGATGGAAACTAGCAAGAAAGCATCCTGCAGCGAGAAGAATGCTAGGCTTGGGGTCTTGAGGACCTGGGTTTGAATTCTGTCTCTGAACTTATTATGCATGTGACAATGGGCCAGTCATTTCACTTCCCTTGGCCTCAACTTCCTCATTTTTACAACATGGATGGTTGCATTAGATAGCTTCTCATATATCTTCCAGCTATATTTCTATGATTTTGTTAATTGAAATAAATACAACCACCACCTGTAATCTCCTGAATTTATTCAGAATGGTAGGTGAGTGATCTTCCTGAAAGCCATTTTAATATTACCAGAGGAAAGAGAGCAGGGCACCCTGTGGGCAAACGGCAGAGGTGAGGGGGGTGAGGGAGATGGGGGCAATGGAGCAGAGAAGAGATGGGGCTTACAGAGAAAAGGAAGTTTTAACAGCTTTACAAGTAACCTGAGATCCAGGGCTGTTTCTAGGACTGCATGGTCTGTGACTTGATTTCACCGTAAGGGGTCAAAGCCAAGTTCCAAGAGGAACCAGCAACTTCAGACAAAGCAAGATGGATTTTTGTAGGGTAAAGATGCAATTACATAACAGAAATTATGAATATTAAAAAGGCAGGAGGGGTTTGTCCAGGGATTAGGTAATAGGGGAGGGGTCTTTTCTACGTTTCAGTGGTCAAACATCCTGGTTGTGCTACTTTCTGACTGGCCAGCTACTGTGGTCCTGTCTGGTCAAGATGGATCGTCAGGTATTATGGTCCTGTCTTGGGCTAAATGGATGATGTGATTGTGGTTGAGTACAAGGACACACCTGTCCAAATATGTGAATTGGATCTGGGGGCAGTGGCTAGCTAGGGACAGTGGTTGTATTGAGTCTGGAGGCCTATGGCATGGTTAAAATCAGATTGTGTCACTTAAATCAGGACATGCATGCGGCTCAGTGGGGCAAATAAGGAAGTTAGAATACTGGGGATGGAGGCAGCTTTATTGGGATTCCATCATTCCCACGCTCAAAGAGCTGGGGCCCAAATTCATTCAGGAAAAGGGATGAAGGTCTCTGCATCTATAGCTTCTGGCAAGGGGTATAAAGCTGTCCCTGCCTCAATGGGTCCCAAGGAGGAGGTTGACTAGAACCAAGTTTAGGCCACATCCAGGGGATGATGGGTAGGTATGGGCTACCAGTTGTAGGTGAATGACCTATAGTCAATCAGGACATGCCTGCTATTCACTGGGGCCCATATTTGACATGGAAAGGCTGGACTGTTCCTTTGAATTTCTCCCCTATCCCAGGCCTGCTTACTGCCAAAGGCTCCTAGCTATTTCCTGCTGTTAATTCGTCTTCCAGTTGAAAGGGGCAAACCAGAAACTTCATTTCCATTGATCTTACGGAAAAGCTATATTGAAACTTGGCTTAGCAGCCTTCAGGAAAGTGTCTTCACATCTCTTCTGTTGACACAGGCAGTCTCTGGGGCAAGAGAGCCTGGGGTCTGTCAGATAAGAATCCAGGAAGCATGCTTGCCTTTGTATAAGTGGTTCCCAGGATTTACAGAGATCTTTGGGGTGGATTCTGAGCCACATAGGGGCTCAGAGAAGGAAGTGACCTCAGATGTCATTAGTCCATCCCTATCTGAATAAGCATCTCTAGTTAGGCCTCTAGCCTTTGGTGAGGTAGGAGACCTGTAGCAAAGGCGAGCCTTACTTTATCTCTTGGACTTTCTTTCCCTCCCCGACTACATGGCCCAGCCAGCTCAGACCCATCCATAGTCCCCTATCTCCATAATTTTGCTCCAATTGCAATCCATTCTACCTGGACTGTAATTGTACTCCTCCTTCAACCCACTCACCTGCCTATTCCCTAAGTAGATGTTATTTTTCAACCTCCCCATGAAATTCTGTTGCCTTTGTATCCCAAAATCCTAGAAATGAAAGGGGTTGGTAAAAATCTCTTCTAGCATACTTGAAGAATGGCCATTTAACCTTTCCCTAATGACCTTCATTGAGGAGGAAGTTGCTGCTATCAACCCAGTATAATTCCTAGGATGTTATGTTATGTCTTTTGAGATACCACCATCCTGGGTGGATTACAATTGCAAATGGCCCAAAGGAAGCTGCAATATGGACACGAACAGCACCAAGGAAGGATGTGCTGGAATCAGACTTAAGGGGGGAGGGCAGCTCTGAGCATTATGTCTGTCAAAGAGCTGGAATGACATCCATTTAGCCATGACAACAGTAACACTAATAATAATAATAACAAGAATTTATAGTGTTTTCAGGTTTGAAAATGCTTTACATATATTATCTCATTTGAATCTGACCGGTCAATTTGACGGGTATATCTGGAGATCAAATGAGAATTCAGGGCTGAAAATATAGAATTGGAAAGAGGTAATAATTGAAAGCATAGTGGTGAACGAGAGGGATGAGAGAAAAGAAGAAAGTTAAGTATTGGGCTTTGAGGCATAACTACATTCAGGGGCAAGGGAAGGAAAGATGATTCAGGAAAAGATAGAAAGAAGTAGCCAGAGAGGTAGGAGGAGAACCAGAATAGTGCCAAGTCAAGGGAGAAAAGGAAGGAAATAGTTCCAACCACAAAGGCCTAACAGCAGTAAAGCTAATAGGTCAAGGCTGGTGTAGACTAAGAAAAAGTGATTGGATGTTGTGATTGGGAAATCTATGGCAACTATAAAGTGAATGGTTGGGGAAAGGTATATAGGTAGAGAGCAGATTGCCAGGAGTTAAGAAGTTATCTGGGGAACTTAATTTCCCCACCTTCCACATGTTTCTTTCTCTACCCAAAGGCTTGGTCAGCATCACAATGAGACCATCAAATCAATGTCCATGTTTTGTATTCCAACATCATCCTCATCATCCTCACCATTATCATCATCTTCGTCCTCATCATCATGTTTTAGCATAAAAATAAAAGAACAATAAGCCTTCAGATGCAATGTTTGCCTTCATAGTTCACTGATAATATCCTACCATAATGAGTATCATTCAATAAAATACTGAAAGAGACAGAGAAAAGGGTTTAGCAGTTCTTCAGGTAATTTCATTACTATAGATAACAGCACCAATGATTTAATGGATTTTTTTCTCATAAATCATCCAGAATATTTAATAAATGCTTATTGAAAGACTGTTATTTGGTTTCCCATATTTAAATAATTCCCTTTAAAACGCTCTCCCTTGTTTTTGCATGTGCAGACAGAGGAGTGGTCAGCATGGGACTGATTTTCAATTCACACATTTCTGTCAAGAAGTTTTAGTGGCTCCCTATCACCTTTAGGAGAAAATAAACACTCCTCAGCATGGCATTCCATTCTATTCCATGAGTATTCCTGTGTGAAGTGTAATGTGTTAGTATTAAAACAAAAAAAAAGTAATCCTGGCAATCAGGAGTGTCCCAGGGGATGAGAGACAGAAACAGAGCAGTGGCTGAGGGTGCTCAGATCTGGAAGGATGAGAAACTTGGAGGTAGATTGAAGCTTCAAAGCCATGTATAGTTGGGTCTTCAACCACCTCTTCTAACCTGGTTCATATTACGTACTCCCAGGGATCACCTTCAGAACCTGAAACCCACAAGTACAAACAATGCAGAATAGAAACAACCACTCCCAGGCCCATTTCTCTGAGCTGGGGTCAAAGAGTGAGCAGAGGTTCAGTGCACTGTATCCTCTGGATGCAAAGAGCACAGAAAAAAAGGATATCAAATGATTCGGTCTCACTAGTTTTAAAAGCACAGGCAGCCATTCAAAAGGGGCTGCCCGAAATCCCGCCATGGATCCTTGCCACTACCAGGGTAAACCAGATGGTTCTGCAAACTCATATCCATGAGGACAAGAAGGCCACTTTAAGTGGCTCATTTGGAGAAGTAGCAAAGAAGGTGACCTATCTGTGAGTTTCAGGGACGGACTTTCTCACCCTAAGAAAGTGCCAGGCAATCTGCTGTTACAAAAGGCCAGCCTTCCAGGTCTGCTTAGCTGCAAAAAGAATAATAGGAACATTTCTACTAGACAGTAGCAATCTAAGATTCCAGAGCTCGCACATTAAACTGCATATTAGTGCTTAGACAGGATTCAGTAAAACAGGACATGTCAAACCTTACATAGAATTCAATAAAACAAAATTATCCGTATTTAACAGTCAAGCAATCAAACGAAAAGTTTGCAAAATTATACAGATGGAACTGACTTGTGAAGGAACAGAAAATAATTATTAATAATAATTATTATTATATAATAATAAGAAAATAATTATTAATAACAATAACAACAACAATAATAATAACTTACATTTATAGACTAAAAAGTTGCTAATTTCTCTAGGATCTCTAAAAAAAACTTCTCTGGGCAGTTCCCAAAAAAAGCAAAGGACCCAACTTTATCCCAGGCAAGACCCCACATCTAGCAGAGACTATACTGGCCCTAACTCCCTGAAAGTTTGTTAGATGTACCATTTCATATCTACCCTCCCCTCCAGAGTTTTACATAAGGAAGCACAGACTGGTCCTGCTTGTCCAGAGAAGACAGAATTAGGAACAATAAGGGAAATTACAGAGAGGAAAAGAAAGGGTAAATTTGGTAAGGATTAGCAATTACCTGCAGTGGAATGGGATACCTTGAGAGGTAGGGGTCTTCTCTGGTTTTATAGGACTCAGGTTCTTTACACAGCATCTTGCATACAGCAGGCACTCGCGGGGGTACTTTACCCTTGTAAAGTGTGCTTGACTTTACACTTGCACCCAACTTCTCTCTAGCAGAGATAATTCTTCTTCGTTGTAAGGGAGTAATCCAAACAACTCTTTCATTGACATGACCATGGGGCCCAGGCATTTGCATAATACTGGGCATCTACAGAATTAGTCAAACACTCAAGACCTTATAGGAAAAAAAAATCAAGTATTTCTATAGGATACGAACTGTCAGGGGGTAGGGATAATTTTTTTTTCTTCATGCTTGTATCTCCAGAAGGGTCATGTAAACAAAAACCCATTTTAAATTCCCCATACAAATATACCCAAGGTTGGGTTTGGTGTGGCATAGACAAAGGTTAAGACAAAATTCAGGAAGAGAAGACTATCTGAACTTCACCAGATGTTGTTTGCTCCCGGTCCTTACTGGGCAGCCCAGGGAGGAGAATCTTTCTCTTCCAGGCCCTCACCAGAGAGAGGAGTTTCTTCTCCTTAGTTTCACTGCATCCTTTTATTTAGCACTGCAGAGATTTGTAAAGGAATACGCCGGCGATGTCTCTGTGACCTTTCACAACCTTAATAAAGACGTTAAACAGTCTCGATGTTCTGTATTCTGTTTTAAAGACATGATCTAGAGATGCAAGGCAAAACTGGTAACAGTCCCATCAATTCAAATAAGAGGCCCTCCACTTGAGTGCATGCAGAAAATTGTATTGTTGGAAACAGAACTCTGAGGATGATATTTTGTACTGTAACTGAGACTAATATCCTCTAAACATTGTTAAGGGGACGGGGGGCAGACAGCAGTGTACAGGGCTCTCTGAATTTAATGGCTTGAGAAAACATTGTAACCTTATTATTTCAGGAAACACGCAAGGAGCAGTCCTGTTGGAGAGCGTGCATTGTAGCAATGAATTGGATAATTAAATAAGAGGTGATTTTATTTGTGAGGCCGTTCCCCTAAGGAAACTTATAGTCTTGACCCTTTCCTGTGGGAGGGCTTTATATGTTTGTGGAATATGATGCCTTGACATTCCAAAGGATTGGCCTACAATCAGTGTGGAAAGTCATGTCTTTGCTGATGTATAGGCTGTCTTTAGATATTAACAACAATATCACACACTAAACGAGGCAAGAGTGTGTGTTCAGGTATCATCCTGCTATAAGACTGTAATGTTCCCGAGGGCAGGGTTCTTATCATAATGGGCTTGGTAGCTTTCTTACTGCCTCAAAGAACATGCTACATGAAGTAGGTGCCTGGCCAGATGAGTCAAACTGAAATAAAGCTTCATAGTTGAAAACAGCAGCTCTCACTCCTACAGAAGCAATGGAACAAGGAAAGCAGCCAGCAACAAGTATTTTCGATATGTTTAACAAAACAGTATTAAGGCAAGTCCTTGCATTTATGGGCTGGGGATGCAAAAGGAAAGGAGTATGCAGCTGTGTTCCTAAAGATTCCTTACCCTCAAGGAGCTTACTAAAGCGAGGAATGTCAGGATTGAGACAACCTTCAGAACAGGGAATGTCAGAGCTAAGAGGAGCCTTAGGACACAGGATGTCAAGGCTAGGAAGGATCTTAGAACAAAAAACATCAGAGCTGGGAGAAATCTAAGAATAGGGAATGTCAGAGTAGGAAGGAACCTTAAAATACACAGAACTTGTTTTATGAACAGTGACTGTGACACTGGCGGGGGGGCTTTGATAAGTAAAGGGGAGTACTCAAACTTAAACTTGGAAAATTAAGTCTTAGCCCAATTGTGGAGCCCTCTGAACCTCTGACTAGTGGGTCCGGACTCTCAGTGGTCTACAGAGCAGGGATGGATGTTTTCAAGCAGATGAGATGACAGGGTGGCACCTGTTCAGGAGAAATATTTATCTGACTGTGTATGGAGTAGGAATTGGCAACGGGAGAGACTAGACTCAGAGGGGCCAATTAAGAAACTGTTTAGCATACTTCAGGGGAGAGGGGATGAGAGCCTGAAATGGGGTGGTAGCCATGGGAGAGTCTGTGCAGGAGTGCCTTCAACAGCTATTTTGCAAGTAGAAATGGCAGGACTTGTCAACTGAGTAGATGTGGGGGAAATTCGATGCCAGCATCAAATGCTACTTGTTAGTAAAATGACCCTGGGGGTAGGGGGTGGAGAGAAGAAACAGATGCTTTACAGTGAGCAAATCTGTGTGAGCAGCTTTGTGATTGAGCCCAAGCTAGTCTCTCCCTTATCCAACCCCAATGAATTCCCATTTCTTTGGGACTCTTGTTTGGCTAATCCATAACATTTCTTAGCAGACTCATTTTTTTTCACCCTTTACCGTTTCTTCTGCATTTTGCAGGCTAACTTCTGGGTGAAAGGCTGCTATCATACTCTCAACATGTGAAGGTGGAAAGGGCAATCTCTATCAAAAGAAGAGGTTGGGTGAGAAATGGAAGGTGAACAGGCATAATTGAAACTCCAAGCCGTGTCTGCAAAGACCAAAGATCTAAGTGAATGACAGAAGTTAGAGCTGGGAAGTCAAGATCAGATTAGGAAGCCAGAATGAATGGAGTACCAGGGTATTAACTATTGGTCTCGAACCAATCATGCAAAACAGCCATGCATGCTCCCTACTTCTGTACTGCTATTTAGGTGTGCTTAAAGTCAGGGCCATATGGCTCCTCCTTGACATTCCACTCCCATTTGGCTCTGAGCTCCTGCACCTGTGACTTGGAATGAATGAAAACTTCACTACTTGCCACCTCTTGGCAATATACCCATAACCCCTTTAGAGCTGTGACAGATCAATTCCTCAGATAATTACTAAGATTTGGAGTGCCCATCATCCCAACTTAACAACCAACTCTCTGATCTCATGACATGGGGAAAGGTGCCAAAGATGACATAGAGGTTTCAAGCCTGAGGGATTGGGCAAACAGTGGTGTCATTCCAGAAACAGGGAATTGAAGAGCAAGTGTTGGTTCAGGAATTTAGAGGTGATGAATTTGATAAGGGACATACCAAATGGGAGCACTGGTATGATATCCTAGTTGGACTTTCTACAGGTAGCTGGAAAATAGGGGACTGCAGCTTAGGGGAGACGGCAAAGCTGGTAATACCCAATCACTCAAAGAGAGATGAGGTTTGACGTTGTGGACAGTGAGGAGCCTGGGCTACTTCTCGCCAAACAAGCAGGGTGCCCCCCACTTCCCATGTTCCCATCCATAATTCAGAGGATCAGGAACCCTCCTATCAGAGAGGCCAATGCATCATGTAGAACTTGAAACCCTTCTACAAAATCTCAAATAAATGATCTTCCAATTTCACCTGGCAGCAATTTAAATCCTACTTCTGACACTTACTGCTTATGTAACCTTGGGCCAGTCATTTAACCTCAATGAGCCTCAGTTTCCTTCTCTTTAAAATGACAGGGTAGTGTTAGATGGCTTCTCGGGTCCCTTCCAGTTCTAGAAATGTGACCCATTATCTTGCTCTTTCTGTGACCTTGGGCAAGTCATGTAAACTTCATGGGCCTCAGTTTCTTCATGTGTAAAGTGGTCATACTAGCAAGCTTCTACAGTCCCTACCAGATCGACACTTATGATTTTATAAATATTTTCAAGTACAAGAAGTTTACAAGTCACCTTACCCCATGACATTGGGCTAGCCATCTAGGTCCTGGAGTCCCTGTCATATGCCTACTTGGATTCCTTGGTATCTGACACACTATCAGTGCGGTTAGAGTTTACAGGGAAGGAGTCTGCTTTCTATTTGCCCAATCTATTCTAAGATTCAAAGTACTTGGGTGGCTTCTTCGGGGCCATTTTTCTTAGACTTGGTTCCACCACTCCTTTTGCTTGAGAGCTACCTAAGACACTGACAAGTGAGTGATTTCAGCCCAAGCCATGCTAGAAAATAATGATAAACAGCAGCAGTGGAAGGATGATGAATGTCCCTATTTTGTTGTTGAAAATTCCCCCATATCAGGAGGCAATGAACCCCCATTGCTTCTAAGTAGCTGCATATGCAAACAAGCATGGATCAATTAAAGAATGGAGTCATTTCTCTCCAGCTGTGAGCTGCTGATTGGGAAAGAGAAAGGGATCGAAGGCCAGAATCAATTTCAGAAAGCCCACTACACCAAGCGGGCAAGGTTGTGGGAACACCAAGGAAGTGGTTGATTATTGCTATTCATTAAAGAAAGGTTATAGTCATCTCTCTAATTACTTTTCTTAAAGACGACTGCAGACTTGGCCCATAGATTGCTTGTCACTGGAGCTGGCCTACCATTGTATAAATCAATAGATATTTGCATTTGGTTCTCCTCATTATGGTGAAAGATGGCACCATGCTCTCAGAATAAAGCATGTTTCATCTAACAATGGCAGACAGAATCACAGAAACACTGGATGATAAAGATTTCTGCTTCTCCTCTCTCCATGCCACACCTTCATCTTTCCTGATCTCTTCCAACACTCACAATGTTGGGCAGAGATAATGCCCTCCCATTCTGTCAAAAATCACAAAATGACCTAAATGTCATCTCTGGTCAACAGCTTTGGGATCAAGAGAGTAACAAGAAACACTTTTTCTATTTGAGATGAGGGATAGATGATCCTGGGTAAGACTGTGCATCTTACTGGGATGATAAGATGAGGCCTTTGTTTGAGACTTTGATTATGTCTCCTTTAAAGAAGTATGGGACTTTGTACCTCTCGATGGGCATGACAACTCTCATGGATTATTGAAGTAATGCAGTTCAGTAATGATTCCAAGAGTTTTGGTTGTGTGGATCGGTCATACCTTCATTCAGGGATTAGAGAAAGGATCTGGTTCAGCCCCAAGCATCGAAGGCCAGAAATGGCAGACTGGGAGTGTAAAATGGATGTGAAATCACAGCCTAGTAAAAGGCTCGTATAGGACCTCAGGGACCATTTACTCTCACTTTCTCCTGTATGGGAATACCTTCTGAAGTGTGCATGAGAAGTGAAGACATTTAGTGATGAGGAATTCATTGTCCCTCAAGGTAGCTCATTTTAGCATTGGAAAATTCCAATGTAATATCTGCTTATAAAAAATGGAAACCTCTACTTCACAAACCTCCTTTCCATTAACCCCTTATTCTACCTCCCGGGGCCAAGCAGAACAAATCTAATCTCTTCCACACTGTAGTAGTAAAAAGGCTTGAAGATAGCTGCTGTGATCCCCCTCTGACTCCCCGACTCCAGTCTTCTCTTTCATGCACTCAAAGTCTCTGGGTTCTTTGATCCTTATATGGCATGGTCTCCATTCTTCTCTTCATACTGGTTGTCCCATCCTAGATTGGCTTCAACTAGTCAATGTCCTTTCTAAAAGAGATGGGTCTAGACCCTGATACAGCTCTTCAGATGTGATATGACCAGGGCAGAGGACAGTGGGACTGATAATCTTACTGATAATCAATTAAGCAATCAATCAGCAATCACTCATTAAAATTCGTTCTGTGCCCACCATTTCCCCCACACTTCCAGTCTCTCTTAATATAGCCTAAATACCTCCCTGTCTATCAGGGTACACTGGTTACTCTTATGAAGCTTGCAGGTCCTGAAGTCTCTTAAGGGAAGAAGTACATCATGAAAGTGTTAAATTAGGAATGGTAACCTAGGATATACAAAACAGAAAGGAAAAAATTGAAAGCTAGGGGACCAGGCTAAGAGGGCATTCAGATAGTCCTGGCAAGATGTGATAAGTGTTAAGACAAGAGTTCTGACTTCATGATTGGAGAGAAAAGTGGTAGTGGTGCAACTGAGTAAAGATAGCCTAGACAGGCACAAGGAAATCCTGTAATACTATTTCTGCCACTGACAGAGATCATCTGTCTACAAAAGCATCAGAAAGGAGGGATGGATGTGGATATGGAAACAGAAAGTTGATACTTGAGTTACTGGGAGAAAAAAGTGATTCTAGTAGAAAAAAATAAGGAAGAAAAGAGATTTGGAGAAAGTAAATGAGTTGCCCTTTGCAGAAGTAGGGCTTATGGCGATGCCAAAACAGAAAGGTGGGGATATCCAGCAGCAGGATGAAAAGGATAGGACCATAGATTTGGAGAGGACCTTAGAAGCCATGGAATATATTCTTCTCATTTTATATATGATCAAACTGAGGCACAGATAGGTTGAGTGATTATCCAGGGTCACACACAGCTAGTGCCTGAGGCAAGATTTGAACCCTTGTCTTCCAGACTTTAGGCCCAGCACTCGATGCACTATGCCATGCTGCCTCAGAAGAATTCTCAGCTCAAGAGACAATGATCTTGGTGTTATTCTCATGGAGGTGATTATTGAAACTGTGGGTCAAGAGAAGGTCATTCTTGTCATCTTCTTTTCTCCATCTTCACATGAAGTAGATTGATGCGCTTGGCTTCAGAAGAGAGCTCTTGATGGGAACGCTGACCCAAATCCTTCCTCTCTGTCACCTTGACATTGCTTTTCTTCTTAGTTCACTCCTCCATGAAGTGCCAACAATACCTTCATTATTTACCACTTTCATTATCTACCACCACTGGGCTGGGGCAAGGGATGCCCTTTATATGACTTGAGGTGTCATAGAAATAAGAATCATTGTTGTTTTTATTATTGTCAGTTTGGCATTGACTGTAAATCCATTTGATTGGTCATAGACTGAACAAGATTTTGGAACTTGGTGGGATTGTGAATTTGTAAATGCAAAAGCATTTAGAATTATTCTAAGAACATGACAAAATTGTGAAGACCCTTTTAACTCTCACTATCGGTCTATATCAAAGATGGTTATTTTAGGAAATGGCCCATAAGAAGGTACAAAAACATGCAAAACAGCATTATGTGTGATTATTCAAAAAGAAAAATCCTTGAAATAGAAAATGTGAGGAAGTATTTGGGGGAGGCTGAACAAATTGTGGCATAAGAATGGAACAGAATGTTGTGTTGCCATATAGAATGGCACCTCTGAAGAAAGAATTGAGATACAGAAGAGAAGGATTGTATAAAGGGATTCTGAAAAGAACCAAGGGGATAATATGCAAAATGACTGCATCAGTGTAAGGAAAATCAATAGGAGGAGCCAAGAAACCTCTTGTGTAATGGTTGTTGGTGGTACTCTACTGATGAAATTCAAGGGATGCCCCTCTTCTCCATTAACAAGCCACAAACTAATGGTTCCCTTTAAGAATGTTCTTTGCATGCAAGACACAGTAATCAATGACTATAGAAATCCACTGTTTGATAAACCCAAAGATCTCAGCTTCTGGGATAAGAACTCACTATTTGACAAAAACTGCTGGGAAAACTAGAAAAGAGTGTGGCAGAAACTAGGCATAGAATAAAATTTCACACCATATACCAACATAAAATCAAAATAGGTACACAATTTAGATATAAAGGCGGATACTATAAGCAAACTGGGAGAGTAAGGAATAGTTTTCCTGTCAGATTTATGGAAAACAGAAGAATTTATGACCAAACAAGAGATAGAGAACGTTATGAAATGCAAAATGGATAAATTTGACTACATTAAATTGAAAAGGTTTTTTGCACAAACAAAACCAATGCAACCAAGATTAGCAGGGAAGCAGAAAACTGGGAAAGAATTTTTACAACCAGTGTCTCTGATAGGGGCCTCATTTCTAAAATATATAGAGAACTAAGTCAAATTTATAAGAATACAAGTCATTACCCAATTGATGAATGGTCAACACATATGAACAGACAGTTTTCAGATGAAGAAATTAAAGTTATCTATAGTTATATGAAAAAATGCTCTAAATCACTATTGATTAGAGAAATGTAAATCAAAACAATTCTGAAGTATCATCTCACACCTATCAGAATGGCTAATGTGACAAAACAGGAAAATTATAAATGTTGGAAAAGATGTGGGAAAATTGGAACATTAATGCATTGTTGATGGAGTTGTGAAATTATCTAGCCATTTTGGAGAGCAATTTGGAACTATGCCCAAAGGGCTATAAAATATGTATACCCTTTGATGCAGCAATAGCATTTCTCGGGCTGTATCTCAAAGAGGTCATACAAATGGGTAAAAGACTCACATGTACAAAAATATTTATAGCAGCTCTTTCTGTGGTGGCAAAGAATTGTAAATTGAGAGGATGCCCATCAATTGGGAATGGCTGAACAAGTTGTGGTAGATGAATGTAATGGAATACTAGTGTGTTATAAGAAATGATGAACAGGCTGACTTTAGAAAAACTTGGAAAGACTTGTATGGACTGATGCCGAGTGAAGTGAGCAGAACCAGGAGAACGTTGTTTACAGTAACAGCCTCATTGTGTGATGATTAACTTTGATAGACTTATCTCTTGTTAGTAATGCAAGGATCTAACACAGCTCCAAAAGTCTCATGATGGAAAATGCTATTCATATCCAGAGAAAGAACTATGGAGTTTGAATGCAGATCGAAGCACATTATTTGCTTTCGTTTTCTTCTATTTTGTTTTGTTCCGTGTTTCTTGTGGTTTTTCCTATTGATTCTAAATCTTCTTTACAACATGACTAATATGAAAACATGTTTAATAGGAATGTATATATAGAACCTTTATCCAATTGTTTCTAATTCTTCTTTATAACATGACTAATATGAAAATATGTCTAATAGAAATGTATATGTAGAACCTATATCAGATTGTATGCTGTCTTGGGGAGGGAGGTGGGGAGGGAGAGGGAGAAAATTTAAAACTGAAAAGCTTATGGAAGTGATTGTTGAAAACTAAAAATAAACTAATTTAAAAAAAAGAATGTTCTTTGCATTGAATAGTTAGGGAGGTAGAGATTTGAATCTCAGCTGGGAAGAGAAATGGTGTCAATATTATTTTTAAGCCGATAAATATTTTCTGATCCCCCAAACAGGAGCCAAACTTAGTTCTCTGAGCTGAAGGAAGAGATAGAGCTAGGGTAGGCCATGGACTTTAGACTGGAGTTGCCTGTCTAGGAAAGGAGCTGGCACTTATAGTAATAATCAAAATGTTTGGAAGAGTATTTAAGTGCACAGGAGAGGACAGATCCATTGCTTTAAGGATTCTGAGGAGGAAGATAAGTTCATGGGCTGAGGGTGATGATGGAAGTCTCAGCATAGGAAGCGAGATTGGCACCAAGAAATATATTAAGAACTGGATAGACAAAGAGTAAAAGGAAGAACATGAACATCATTTCAAAGACCTTGGCTGAGATCATATCATGATTGACTGAGGCCTAGGGAGAGCTAGCCTCGCTTGGCCATGATTTGGGAAAGCCTCAAACACTTGGCTAAGCAGCTCACACCTTGGCCAACAGGTAATCTGGAACTATGAAAAGTGTTTGAGCAACAGCATAAACTTCTTAAAGCGTGGGTGAGGGCAGATTTCCTTTCAATTTACATAAGAATTTGTACCAAATGAGAGCTGCCCTCTGATAAGAAGGATTGCTTTGTGAGCTGCTGTTATAAGTAGGACTTTAAGCAGAGACTCTTAAGCAGAGACTCTTAGGAATGCTTGTCTTTCTATCTCTGAAGACTTGTTGCTTTGTGTGAGATGGAATAGGATGGAATAGGATGTATAGGGCATCTGAATTGGCCACCATGCCTTCAGTGGGGGCATAATCGCACCTTTCACTGATTGTTCCTCCCACAATAGAAGAATGTTCCAGCTGAAGCCTGTATGAGGTTTCATTAGAAGGAGCAAGGAGAGAAGCCGCTTGGAGCTCCCCAAGCTGGGCTGGACTCACAGTCCACTCGCTCTGTCCCCATGTGGCCAGCAGATATACAACAGTTGGGTGCTCAAAGTCTGAAGTGATTGTCATCTGAGCTGGTGGCTCCAGCTTTCTGAGCTTTACCATTAGCTATGTCCTCTCCAAAACCTCTAGAATCCTTGAGGGTGGTTGTTTTGTCTTCATTTTCCCTGATGTCGTGTTTCATAATGGGCTTGAGGGGTATTTTAGGTTGTAACAATAACAGCTACAATTTTTCTACTAAATGAAGATTTATAAATATTGCCCTTTCGACAAAATATGATCTTCATTTTATAGAGGAGGAAATTGAGGATTTGAGAGGGACTTGACACATAGTAGGCATTTATTTTTTTTTCCGTTATGTAATGCAGTTTTATTTTTTTAATTAATTTATTTTGATTTATCAATATTCATTTCCATATGCTTTTAAGTTTAAAACTTTTCTCCTCCTTTCTCCCCACCACCCTCCCCAAGATATAGGTTATACATTTACATTCCTATTAAACATATTTTCACATTAGTGATGTTGTAAGTAAAAATTAAAACCAATAGGAGGAACATGAGAAAGAGGAAACAAAACTCAACAGAAGAGAAAAAAATAGCAATTCAACTTCCATAGTTCTCTCTTTGAATGTGGATAGCATTTTCCATCACCAGGCCTCTGGAGATGTCTTAGATCCTTGTATTGCCAGGAAGGGTTAAGTTTATCAATATTAGTCATCAAACAATGTGCCTGTTATTGTGTACAACGTTCTCCTGGTTCTGCTCACTTCACTCAGCATCAGACCATACAAGTCTTTCCAGGTTTTTCTGAAGTCAGCCTGTTCATCATTTCTCATAGCACAATAGCATTCCATCACATTCATATACCACAACTTGTTCAGCCATTCCCCAATTGATGTGTATGCTCTCAATTTCCAGTTCTTTGCCACCACAAAAAGAGCTGTTATGAGTATTTTTGTACATGTGGGTCCTTTTCCTGTTTGTGTGATCTCTTTCGGATATAGCCCTAGATATGCTATTGCTGAGTCAAAGGGTATGCACATTTTTATAGC
This sequence comes from Vombatus ursinus, assembly GCF_900497805.2. Taxonomy (NCBI): domain Eukaryota; kingdom Metazoa; phylum Chordata; class Mammalia; order Diprotodontia; family Vombatidae; genus Vombatus; species Vombatus ursinus. Next base: position 4,439,749 of record NW_020950172.1, on the reverse strand, counting down.
CCTTTAGGCATAGTTCCAAATTGCTCTACAAAATGGTTGGATCATTTCACAACTCCACCAACAATGCATTAGTGTTCCAATTTTCCCACATCTTCTCCAACATTTATCATTTTCCTGTTTTGTAATGTTGGCCAATCTGATAGGTGTGAAGTAGTACCTCAGAGTTGTTTTGACTTACATTTCTGTAATCAATAATGATTTAGAGCATTTTTTCATATGACTATAGATGGCTTTAATTTCTTCATCCGAGAACTGTCTGTTCATATCCTTTGACCACTTATCAATTGGGGAATGGCTTGTATTCTTATCAATTTGACTTAATTCTCCATATATTTTAGAAATGAGATCCTTATCAGAGAGACTGGTTGTAAAAATTCTTTCCCAATTTTCTACCTTCCTTCTAATCTTAGTTGCATTGGCTTTGTTTGTGCAAAAACTTTTCACTTTAATGTAATCAAAATTATCTATTTTTGCTTTTCGTAATGTTCTCTGTCTCCTGTTTGGACATGAATTCTTCTGTTCTCCATAGATCTGATAGGTAAACTATTCCTTGCTCTCCCAGTTTGCTTATAGTATCAGCCTTTATGTCTAAATCATGAACCCATTTTGACTTTATTTTGGTATATGGTGTGAGATTTTGGTCTATGCCTAGTTTCTACCATACTCTCTTCCAGTTTTCCCAGCAGTTTTTGTCAAAGAGTGGGTTCTTATCCCAGAAGCTGGGGTCTTTGGGTTTATCAAATAATATATTACTATAGTCATTGACTACTGTGTCTTGCATATTTAACCTATTCCACTGATCCACCATTCTATTTCTTAGCCAGTAGCAAGCAGTTTTGATGATTGCTACTTTATAATACAATTTAAGATCTGGAATGGCTAAGCTACCTTCCCCCTGCATTTATTTTCATTAGTTCTCTTGATATTCTGGACCTTTTGTTCTTCCAAATGAATCTTGTTATTATTTTTTCTAACTCTATAAAATAATTTTTGGTAGTTTGATTGATATAGCACTGAATAAGTAAATTAGCTTAGGTAGAATTGTTATTTTTATTATATTAGCTTGGCCTACCCATGAGCAACTGACGTTTTTCCAATTATTTATATCTGACTTTATTTGCACGAAAAGAGTTTTGTAATTGTGTTCATAGAGTTCCTGGGTTTGTTTTGGGAGGTAGACTCCTAAATATTTTATAATATCTACAGTAAATTTAAATGGAATTTCCCTTTCTCTGTCTTGCTGTTGGACTTTGTTGGCAATATATAGAAAAGCTGATGATTTATGTGGGATTGTTTTATAGCCTGCAACTTTGCTAAAGTTGTTTATTATCTCAAGTAGTTTTTTACTTGATTCTCTGGGATTCTCTAAGTATAACATCATGTCATCTGCAAAGACTGATAGCTTTGTTTCTCCTTTGCCTATTCTAATACCTTCAATGTCTTTTTTCTTCTCTTATTGCTAAAGCTAATGTTTCCAGTATGATGTTGAATAACAGAAGTGATAATGGACATGCTTGTTTCACCCCCGATCTCATTGGAAATGCTTCTAGCTTATTCCCATTACATATTATGCTTGTTGAAGGTTTTAGATAGATGCTATTTATTATTTTAAGGAAGATTCTATTTATACCCATGCTCTCTAGTGTTTTTAATAGGAATGGGTGTTGTATTTTGTCAAAAGCTTTTTCTGCATCTATTGAGATGATCATGTGGTTTCTGTTAGTTTTGGTGTTGATATGATGGATTATGCTGATAGTTTTCCTTACATTGAACCAGCCCTGCATTCCTGGTATAAATCCTACCTGGTCATAGTGTATTATTCTTGTGATAAGTTGCTGCAATCTATTTGCTAATATTTTGTTTAAAATTTTTGCATCTTTATTAATTAGAGAAATTGGTCTATAATTTTCTTTCTCTGTTTTGACTCTTCCTGGTTTAGGTATCAGCACCACATTCATATCATAAAAAGAATTTGGTAAGACTCCTTCTTCACTTATTTTACCAAATAGTCTATATAGTGTTGGAATTAATTGTTCTTTAAATATTTGATAGAATTCACATGTAAATCCATCTGGCCCTGGAGATTTTTTCCTAGGGAGTTCATCAATAGCTTGTTCAATTTCTTTTTCTGAGATGGGGTTATTTAAGTATTTTACTTCCTCTTCTGTTAATCTAGGCAATTTATATTCTTGTAAATATGTATCCATTTCACTAACATTGTCAAATTTGTTGGCATATAGTTGGGCAAAATAATTCCTAATTGTTGTTTTAATTTCCTCTTCCTTGGTGGTAGCTTCACCCTTTTCATTTTTGATACTAGTAATCTGGTTTTCTTCTTTCTTTTTTTAATTAGATTAACCAAAGGTTTATCTATTTTATTGATTGTTTCATAGAGCCAGCTCTTAGTTTTATTTATTAGTTCAATAGTTTTCTTAATTTCAATTTGATTAATTTTTCCTCTGGTTTTCAATATTTCTCATTTGGTGTTCAACTGAGGATTTTTAATTTGTTCTTTTTCTAGTTTTTTTAGTTGTATGCCCAATTCATTGATCTCTTCTTTTTCTATTTTATTTATGTAAGCATTTAGAGATATAAAACTTCCCCTAAGGATTGCTTTTGCTGCATCCCATAAGTTGTGGTACGTTGTCTCATTATTGTCATTCTCTTGAATGAAATTATTGATTGTTTCTATGATTTGTTTGATCCAATCATTTTTTAGGATTAGATTATTTAGTTTCCAATTATTTTTTATTCTATTTTTCCATGGCCCTTTATTACATATAATTTTTATTGCATCATGATCTGAAAAGGATGCATTTAATATTTCTGCCTTTCTGCATTGGATTGTGAGGTTTTTATGCCCTAGTATGTGGTCAATTTTTGTATATGTGCTATGTACCACCGAGAAAAAAGTATATTCCTTTCTATCCCCATTCAGTTTTCTCCAGAGGTCTATTATACCTAACTTTTCTAATGTTCTATTCACCTCCTTAACTTCTTTCTTGTTTATTTTGTGGTTAGATTTATCTAGTTCAGAGAGGGGGAGGTTGAGGTCCCCCATTAATATAGTTTTGCTGTCTATTTCTTCCTGTAACTCCCTGAACTTCTCCTCTAAGAATCTGGATGCTATACCATTTGGTGCATATATGTTTAGTAATGATATTACTTCATTATCTATGGTGCCTTTTAGCAGGATGTAGTTTCCTTCCTTATCTCTTTTGATAAGATCTATTTTTGCTTTTGCTTTTTCTGTGCTACCCCTGCTTTTTTTTTTTTACTTCAGCTGAAGCATAATATATTTTGCTCCAGCCTTTTACCTTTCCCTCTATGTGTCACTCTTTTTTAAATGTGTTTCCTGTAAACAACATATTGTAGGATTATGGTTTTTAATCCATTCTGTTATATGCTTCTGTTTTATGGGAGAGTTCATCCCATTCACATTCACACTTATGATTACTGTCTGTGTCTTTTTCTCCATTCTTTTTCTCCCCGTTTATGCTTTTCTTTCTCCTTTCTCCTTCCTCCTTTCACTAGTGTTTTGCTTTTGACCAGTGCTTCCTTTGGTCCCACCTCCCTTCTATTATCCCTTTCCCTTTTCTTCCCCTTTACCCTTACTGCTTCTTCCCTCCCTTTTATCCCCCTCCCTTTTCTTTCCCCTTTTCCCTCCTACTGCCTATAGTACAAGTTAGATTTCTATACCTAACTGATTATGTTATTCCCTTCTTGAGCCAAATCTGATGAGAGTAAGGTTCAAATAATGCTCATCCCCCTCCCTTCTTTACCTCTGCTCTAATAGGTTTTTGTGTCTTTTCCTGCAATGTAATTTACCCTTGTCTGCCTCCTCTTTTCTCAGTACATTTTCTTAGCTCAAACTAATCCACTTACTTGGATCCATTTAACCCACTTGATTAGATTTTTTTTTATCATTACATCAAAGTCAACTTATATCCACCCCCTTTATGTATACTCCTTTAACATGGTATAATAACAATATAGTTCTCAAGAGTTGCAAGTATCATCTTCCCTTATAGGGATATAAATGGTTTGCCCTTATTAACAACATATTGTATCTTTCTGTCCCATTTACCTTTTTATGTCTCTCCTGAATCTTGTACTTGAAGATCAAATTTTTTTGTTGAGCTCTGGTCTTTTTATCAGGAAGGTCTGGAAGTCCCCTATTTCACTGAATATCCATCTCCTTCCCTGAAAAATCACGCTCATTTTCACTGGGTAGTTAATCCTTGGCTGTATTCCAAACTCCTTTACCCTACGGAATATCATGTTCCATGCCCTACGGTCTTTTAATGTAGAGGCTGCAAGGTCCTGTGTAATCCTGACTATGGTTCCATGATATTTAAATTGTTTCTTTCTGGCTGCTTGCAGTATTTTCTCTTTAATCTGGTAATTTTGGAATTTAGCTATTATATTCCTTGGCATTTTCAATTTGGGATCTCTTTCAGGCGGGGAGTGGTGGATTCTTTCTATAGTTATTTTACATTCTGGTTCTGGGACATCAGGGCAGTTTTCCTTTGTGATTTCCTGAAGGATATTGTCCAGGATCTTTTTTCATTATGATTTTCAGGTAGGCCAATAATTTTTAAATTGTCTCTCCTGAATCAATTTTCTAGGTCAGTTGTTTTACCCATGAGGTATTTTACGTTTTCATCAATTTTTTCATTTTTTGGTTTCTGTTTGACTGAATCTTGCTCTCTCATAGAGTCATTAGTTTCCATTTGTTCAATTCTAATTTTTAACATATTATTTTCTTCTGTTAGATTTTGTACTTTCTTCTCCAATTGGTCAATTGTATTTTTAAGGGATTTGTTTTCTTCAGTGTGTTTTTTTTCCAGTTGGCCAATTGTGCTTTTTAGGGACTCCTCTAACTCTCTCATTTGACTTTTAAAATCCTTCTTGAGCTCTTCTAAGAAGACTTTTGGGGCTTCAGACCAGTTCATATTCCCTTTTGATGTTGCAGATGTGGGTTTGATGACAATGTTGTCCTCTTCAGAATTTCTGTCTTGATCTTCACTCTTCTCATAATATGAATCTATTGTACGTTTCTTTTTGGTCATGTTGTTTCTTTATTCCCTGGCCTTTAAAGAGATTATGCTTTCCTGCTGGGGAGCAGAGGGCACTGACCCAAGCTTCTTGTGCTGGGAGCTTAGGTCTTGGTCACTGACTTTGGGTGCTGGGGCCTCTTATGTTGGCAATTGGAGGCTGTAGGGTTCTGGCAGCTTACCTGGTGTTGGACTGGAATCAGCAAGTCTGGGACTTTCAGGCAAATCTAGGTTGCCTGCTTTTCCTTTCCTTTAGCTTTCTTCAGCTTCTTTTAGATGTGTGCCACAGGGTGGTTATCTGCCTGGGGCGCCTCGCAGTGCTGCCTCCCTTAGTTCTGCTGAGGCACTGGGAGATTCCTTTGTTGTAGAATGCCAAGGCACCTGGTGGTTTTCTGAGCTGGTTTCCACTGGTTCCCCCTCCCTCAATGAGGCACTCAGAGGTCCAGCTGTTGGTGTTTGCCTGATCGACCACCTGGGCTTCAGGATCTCCTCCTGGTTGGCAGTTGGAGGCTGTAGGGTTCTGACAGCTTACCTGGTGTTGGGCTGGAATCAACAAGGCTGGAACTTTTGAGCAACTCTAGGTTGCTTTCTTCATCTCCTTTCAGAGGAATGCTGCAGGGTGCTTATCTGTCTGGGGCCTTTTTTGTGCTGTTTCCCTTATTTTTGCTGAGGAACTGGGAGACCCATTTGCTGTAAAATGACAAGGCACCAGAATCTCCTCATGGTGTGCTAAAGTGGGTCTTTCCACTAGCTGACTGGGCAACTCCCAGTTCTGTACTGCTCTCTTTCCCCCAAGGTAAGAGGGGCCTTTCCCATTAATCCCTCTAGCTACCTGGGCTACTGCACTGCTGCACCCCATCTTTCTTCTGGTTCAGTTGTTCCAGGGTTTTTTCTGGGGTGATATTTTCTGGGTTTTCAGAGGTTGATAGGAAAGGGTGAGAGTGACTACCTTTTCAGTCTGTCATCTTGGCTCCTGGAAGCGGAAGTCCCATAATAGGCAATTAAGTAAAGGTTTATTGATTAATTGAAATGATTTGCTTACAGCTAAGCAATGTTGGAACTGGGATGCAAACCCAGCTCTGTTATTTAGGTCCCTTTTGATTTTTCAGCTCCTCCATGACACATCTCTTTAAAAAACTCACTAAATTATTCATGTCTTCTGACCCAGAGGTTTCACTATTGGGGTCAAACCACCCAAAGGGGACAGAACTTTCTGTTTTTCAAATCTGAATCCTGTAACACCCTTTTTGGTAGGTAGTACAAAGGAGGCTCCAAAATAAAGTATGGGAGAGAAGAGGTATTAGGCTCACTGCCTTACAAACTGAATGTCTACGGAGTGGCTGTGCTGACCTCTTTGGCGTATGCCTGTGAAATCTGGACATTCGATCAGCACTATGCCAGGAAACTAAATCCCTTCCATTTGGATTGACTTAGGAAGTTTCTGAAAATCACCTGGCAAGATAAGGTAATGGACACTGAGGTCCTTTCTTGAGCTGGACTGCCAACCAATCAAACCCTACTGCAGAGAATACAATGTTGTTCAAATGCCAAATGTACCTTTTTTTAAAAGACTATTTTACAGAGAACTTGCACCAGGCAGGCATTCACACAGAGGTCAGAGGAAGTGATCCAAGGACACTGTCAAGGTCTCTTTGAGGAACAATCAATTTTGAGACATGGGAGACAAGCGCACAGGAAGCCCCAGCACAGCATGTCTGCATCAAATAAGGTGCTGTGCTCTATAAGCAAAGCAGAATTGCAGTAGCTCAAAAGAAATGTGAGGTGCCCAAATTTAGAGACATCTCTCTCCCAAATGGTCATATAGACTATTTGTGCCCAACCTCTGGCAGAGCTTTCTATTTGTGTATTGGTGTGACCAGCCACAGTTGGACACACTGCACATTGACCCCAAAATCATGATGTCATTTTGGTCCTCTTTGAGCATGATGGGCAAACAATAATAACAGGTAGTACAAAGAACATGATCCTCATTTTACAGAGGAGACTGAGATGTGGAGAAGTGAGGAGTTAGTGGCAGGAGGACCCTCTCCACCTTCCAATTCAAGATCCTCTATTTATGGGATCATAGACTCACGATGAAAAGAATCCTGGAAGTCGTCTGATCTACCCCTTGCTTGATTTTACTACACATCAAGTTTGTAGAACATGTCAAATTGACAACTAGTTAGATGGGTTAAATAAAATTTCAAATAATCTGTGCTGACTGTCGAAGCAGGGAATTGGAGGAGGGTAGCTTCTTAGCAGCAGTTCCTGTGAAAAAAATCTAGGATATTTGCAGGAGGTGCAATAAGTACAAGTGATCAGGGTGACGTAGAATCCTTGCAACCTAACGAGGACTTTATGCTACACTAAGACAGGTCTGGTATCCAGAATACGGGAGATGAGAATGTTCTTATATTCTCTTCTGGTTCAACTGTGTCTGCAAGATCATCTTCATTGCTTGACACAACTGCTAAAAATTATTTACAAGCTCCATCACAAATGAGGAGGGTGCTCAGGATGACTTCTCACTGGCACAGTGCCCTTTTTAAGGCAAGTCCTCATCAGTGATCACGTGGACTACTGAAATGTTTTCCAAAGTAGTCTCCCTTCTTCCAACCCATTTTTGTCTAGCTGCCAGAACAATTTGCCTAAAGCTCATGTCAGATATAGCAGAGAAATGGAAACCCATTTCTGTAGGCAGAGGAAAAGACCTCCAAGCCTAGCTTTGTGAGACTCTAGACTTTGTAAGGGAGGAACTTTAAGAACCTTAAAGAAATCTTGTCTTGGAAGAGTCTTCCAAGAGACGAGACGTGCACAGGGGCACAGAGGAGGGCGAAAAATCTATGTTCATGATTTGGAAGAGAACATGAAAGAGTGAGGGACAGCCTGGATGGAGACTGGAAAAAAGGAACTCCAATGGGGTGAAGCTGGAATATAGCTTGCATTGGCTATGCACTGGAGCTATACACTTCCCCCAATTCTACCCAAGGAGACGTGTGTCTGGGTTGCACTGATCATTTCAGAACTATCCATTTGATGGAAACAAGAGAGATGGTTATTTGTAGCTCTGCCTGTTGCACTTCTCCTCTCCTGGAGGGCTTATGTTATTAAACCTGTAGTGTTTCTGTTATTCAAAGTCAGTTTACATTTCTGTTTAATTAGTAAAGAATGCTTGCTTAAGATAAAGTTTTGACTGATCATACAAGCTCCTGACTTGTGACCTTCATTATTGTGAATGGGAAGCCAGAAGGAAAAGGTCAGTGACCAGCAGGATGTGCAGTCAATAGAGAGAAAGGGACGAGATGATAAATCCTTTCCATTGGAATTGTATGGTCACACTGACTGGAGGCTTTAGACCAAAATGAGAGTGAATTTTATTTAATTTTTATCTCTCATATCTTCCCCCAAATCCAAGAAAATACAAAGCCATGAGAATCCATACTTGTGGATTCCTCTGGCAACAACTGATCTGAAGCAGTTGTGTTAGGGGCAGAGCCTGGGTAAGCTGGATGCAATTAGCCTCAGGCACTTTGGCTTTTTCTGTATTCTTTCCCATCCTATTAAAAGAAATCCACTGGGCTCTAGAGCTCAGGGCTGAGTGGGGCCGTCGACTGAGATAACCCCCTCCCCCCCCATGAGCCAAACTCAAGAAAAGAGGTGGGAACAGTGGCTCCACCTACAGAAAGGATGCAGCTAGTATTCTTTTTCTGTTAACTCAAATACCTTCAACTCTGGTTCCTGTTACATTGCATGCAACACTCTCCTCTGTGCAAAATGTTCTGTGGCTCCCTATAAAGTACTGAATACAGCCCTAAGTTATGCCCTCTCATTCACAGACCTCCAAAATCTGTCTTTAGCCATTTTTTCCAGCTTTCTGTTACATTACTACCCAACTCCACCCCTAATTCCTTTCTATGTCCAAGCCCAATTAGGTGACTCTCCTTCCTGATGTTATCCTGTGCTCTGCTTCATCAGAGTTCTACAAATGCTGCTCCCCAAGTCTGACATGGATCCCTTCTGCATCTCTGCTCACTGAAAGACCTTTTTTCATTCAAGAACTAACTTGGATGCCAAGTTCTCCATGAAACCTCCCTCCCATGAAAGCATGATTTTTCCCTTTTCAAATTTCACAAAATACTTTGGTTGGGTTTCTAATTTATACTTCTAAGGAAGAGAAATAAACATTTACATACCACCTATTATGTTCCTGGCACCATGTTAAGTATTTTTACAAATATTATCTCGTTTGATCCCTACAAAAAACCCTTGGAAGTAAATGTTTTCTTAAACCCCATGTTACAGTTGAGGAAACAGAGGCAAATAAAAGTTAAGTGACTTGCCCAGGGTCATTTAGCTAGTAAGTGTCTGAGGCTGGTTTTGAACTCTGGTCATCCTGACTCTGGGGTCAGCATCCTATTCATTGCACCACCTGTTTTCTATTACAGTTATTTGTGTGTGAGCTCCTTGTGCGTGAGGCAGCTTCTACCTACATCTAGATTATAAGCATTAGAAGACAGAAATTCAAATGTCATTCATCTTTGCATATCTTTCTTCTAGTGCAAGAAAACTAGGTGTTTAATTAAGATTTGTTGAACTTAATTGAATTGTATTAAATTGAGGATACAAAGTGTTCTTAATTAAAATGCAAATCCATTGAAAAATGGGATAAGTGTGACCCCCAAGGATCTTAAGGTTGTATCTACTACATGAATTATGTTCTCCTGACTGTGACTCTAGCCTTTGCCATACACACATATTTTCTCCCAACCGTTCTTGGTGCCAATGACCACCTCCAGATTCCAAGAATAGCAAAGATGCATGGGTGCTGAAAACCACAATATCCCTGAGACGTTCCTGGGTCCATCCTTTGGCATTTTTAAAAGCCTATGAACATCACCACCCTTGGATACATCTTAGGCTCCAGCTACAATTCCAGAAGCAACCTACAGGCTCATAAGCATGGAGTCTACTCTGGTGCTCCTAAGGTTACTACTAAACTTCATCCCCCTCCATTTGTGGAATCTCATTTTAAATTTGGTTTCAATTCCAACCCAACTTTGCTATAAATAGCCCTGCTTGTCTGCTCAGTTTGACAGCAATGATGAATCTCTGCAGATATATAGCCAACATGAAATGTGCATTCAATTAAAGCAGAAATGGCTTCTCTGGGGAGGGTTGTTTCTGTCTTGTCTCCTACTTTGGATACTCTAAAACAGCAGAGCCAATCCATGCTCATTTCCTTCTTTGCTGCTACAGCTAGAGGGTAATCCTAATTGAAATAGTTCAGCTCCTTAGAAATAAAAGCACCAGGACTTCCAGGGGAGCTCCCTGAGGCTCGGAATTTCATCACCTGCATAAATGACAGATCTACTAGTCACTTCGGTGAGGGAAACTCATCCAGTTTCCTCCTGTTATAGACGTAGTAGAACCCCATTAATGAGACACCTTGCATTTAATCTCAAAGTCCTATAGTCCAACGGAAAGAGCCCAGGATCAGGGACAAGGGGCCCGGGTTTGAGTAGGACTTTGCAATCTGTTAGCTGTGATTTTGAACAAGTCATTTCTAATCACTGGGTCTCAGTTTTCTCATCTGTAATATGGGAATAAGATTATCTGATTTACCTACTGTGTAGGACTATTGAGACAACTAGGGTAGCTAGGTGGCATTGTAGTAGAGTGCCAGCTTCAGAATCAGGAGGACTTGAGTTCAAATCTGGCCTCAGACACAGCTGTGTGACCCTGGCCACTCCTGTATCTTTGCCAAGATAACCCCAAGATAACTCAACAATAACAACACTGTGAGGACTAAATACAATCATGGCTATGACTGGTAACCAGCAAGTGTTCTTTAGAAATCATAGAACACAAGTCAAAACTGGGTTCTCATGATCAAAGTTCTTAATCTGGAAGACTAGACAAAATAGTTGCTTTTTTTTTTTTAAGCAGGGATTATAGAACTTTGTGCTCTGTCAAATCCATTAGATCCTAATGGGCTGGGACTGCTCATTGCCTCTTTTTTGTTTCCAGTGTCTGGCAAACTGTAGGTGTTCAATAAATGCTTATTGATTGACAAATTGCATTCATTTAAATTATTTGAAGTCTAGTCAAGTCAACATGCATTGGTTCAGCTCTTACTTTGTGTTGGGCACTGTGCTAAGTACAGGAGATGCAGAGAAAGGAAAATGAACAAATATACCATCTTCTCATCATTTATTAATCGCCAACTGCATGCACTTTGTAGTTGTTTTTGGTTAGAGGATCATAAAATCAAAGATTTACAGCTAAGAGGGTCCTTAGAGGATACCAAGTTCAATCTCTTTCTTTTATAGATGAGGAAACTGAAGCATGGAGAGGTTAAGTGAGTTGCCCAGGGTCATGCCCTGTAGTAAGTGCCAGGGGGTGCAGTGGATAGAGCTCTGAGACTCGAGCAAGGAAGACCTGAATTCAAACTCAGGTTCAGACACTTAACAGCTATGTAACCCCTGGGTAAGTCATGTTACTCTTTTTACCTCAATTTCCTCATCTATAAAATGAGCTAGAAAAGGAAATGGCAAACCACCCTAGTATCTCTGCCAAGAAAAACACAAAGGGAGTCATGAAGAGTTGTACATGAATAAAAAAAAATGCCACAGGTAATATGTGAGCCTCAGTTTCCCTAAGTATAGCAGGCTTTGTCCTATACATGCATGTTGTTATAGACAAATTGTAAAGTGAGGCAGTATTTAATTTCGAGGTCACCTTGTAAGAGATGATGGGAAGAAAGAGGCAGGACATTTTTTGTAATATTTCTAAATAAGGGAAAGAGATATCCTCTGACCTAAGAGTTAATTATACCTTGGCAATCCAGAAGACGAAAATGATAAAATACACACTCCTCAGTTTGACATTCAAAGACCTCCTGATGCTAGCCTATCTTTCCAGACTTCTTCATTTATTATGCTTTGTTAATATATTTCTTTTTTTTTTAAGTATCGTGGTCACTTCTTAGTCCCAAACTCTTTCTTCTAACAAATAATCACATTTAGAGAAAACAGGAAAATACATTGACCGGGTTAGACATCGCCTAATATTCTGCCTCACTCTTTCTGCCAAACTGGATACGTGCTCATTCATCATATTCCATTCCCTGCCTTACTTAGACTCAGGCTGGCTCCCAGGCCTGGAAACCGTCCTCCTAACCTCTGTCCCTTGGAACTCTGATTTTCATTCAGAGCTCTCCTAATCATAGAAATGTTTTGAAAATTGTTAGCAAACAAATAAAAAGGAATAAGATAAAATAGAAGCAAAACCAAATATTTGGTATATATGTGGATTGTATTTATTCTGATGTGTACTTACTGCTTCCCCCAACCAAATATAAGCTCCTTTAGGGCAAGGTCTGTTTTGCCATTTTTTCCCTTTCCTTAGCCCTGGGCCTGGAATAGAGAAAGCACTTAGTGAATACTCGCGGAATTGAATTGAATTGGAATTGAACCCACCAGTAGGGATGAGTGTAGTGTTCCAACAAGTGGTGATTTCTCCAGCACAGCTTGAGAGATGGGGCTCTTTAAGAGGTCTGATTGTGCCCAGGAGCCCCATATGAACATACCCGGCACATCTCCAAGGCCTCTGGTGGGTTGAGTGAGTTCATAGACATAACCTTCCTTAAAGTATTTTTGATTGAGTGAAAATTGGTTTCTGCTCAGATTGATTATCTAATATGATAGAAAAATATACAGTCTGCCAACAAATTCAGATTTCTGTGAAAATGAAACGGCCTTGGCTTGTCCAGTGAGGCATTTAGGATCTTTTTTGGATAATGATATCTGCAGATGACAGCAGAGAGGAAGCTGCCCATCCCCCTCCCCTCCCCTCCTCCCCTCTGGGAGCCTGAGGGCAGCACGTACACAAAGGACTGAAGATTCCTTTGAAAGCTCTTCAGTAGATTTAGGGAAGCTAATTGATTTCAACAGGATTTTTTTCCTTTATTAAGATGGGACCTCACTTTGGATTTGAAGAAACAAACAAGTATCCTCTCTGGGAATGGCTTGAGTACTAGTCATTTAAGGACCAGGATTCAAAGAAAAACATGATTGCCCCCTGAAATCTTACTGTTCCCTCTAGAGCCGCCTCACTCACAGCCTTCCCTTTGCCCAACAGAAAGGACTCTCAGGTATTTCTCACATCTTATGTTATCATTATCCTTATCACCACCACCAACCCCACCCCCATCATCATCATCATCTTCTCCTTCTCATTCTGTTTGATAAAGTTTAGAAAGAAATGGCCTGAAGACCAATCTGTATCCACATTTTCTTTTCTATTTATTGTTGGTTTACTATTAGAACAATTGTGCTTTGTGTGAGAGTTACCAGTCAGAGAGTTACCACAGGCTTTAGACTGGTAAAAGTCTTAAGAGTCATCTTGCTCAAATGCCGTGATTTTAGGAATGGGAAAAGCTAGGAGCAGAGGAAGAAAGGGACTTACGCAAGGTCACCTAGGTTAAAAGTGGGAGAGGCAGACTCAGCCCTATTTTCACTATGACACTATGTCTCTCCTCTCCATGCCTTAACTGCTCCAACAATACCAACATTAAGCCCCATTTTGGGTGGTTCTGTGGAGAAAGTGTTGGATCCTGAGTCAGTTAAGTTGAGTTCATACCTAATCTCAAACTTACTAGCAAGTCACTTAACCTCTCTGGTTCTCAGTTGCTTCATCTCTAAAATGGTGATTATAATTACACTTCTAGAGTTGTGAGCATCAGTCAGTTAATAAACATTTATCAAGTATCTACTATATCCTAGTAGGATATAGCTGCTGGGCTAAGTGCTGGAGATACATAGAAAGGCAAAAGACTATCCCTTCTCTCACAGAGCTCACAGTCTAATGGGAGAGGTAATAAACAAATAAACATGCAAACAAGCTATAAAAAATAAATTCAAAATAACAGATGGTAGGCACTAGAAATGAGGAGGATATGGAAAGGTACAGAAGGTAAGATTTTTAGACGGAATTTGAAGGAAGCCAGGGGATTACAGCAATTGGGGAAAGCCAGTAAAAATAAGGGGACACTATTTGTAAAGCATTTTGCAAACATTAAAGAGCTTTTAAAATTTTGTTGTTTTTAATTATTTCAGTTACATCTGATTATCTATGACCCCATTTGGGATTTTCTCAGCAGAGATACTAGAGTGATTTGCCATTTTTTTCTTCACATCATTTCACAAATGAGGAAACTGAGGCAAATGCTGTTAAATGATTTGCCCAGGGTCACACAGCTAGTAAGTGCTTGAGGCTGGATTTGAACTCAGGTCTTCCTGACTCCAGGCCCAGCACTCTATCCACTGTACCACCTAGCTGCTCAACTATTTAAATAATTTTCTTCTTCTCCTCCTT
>NW_020950172.1:4404632-4425214 GCF_900497805.2 Vombatus ursinus | reverse complement strand
CTTCTTCTTCTTCTTCTTCTTCTTCTTGTTATTGTTATCTCTGAGTTTACTAAACTCCTTATTTACACCAACCCTATGAGTTGGGGTTTTCAAGGATTATTAGTCCAATTTTACAATATAGTAAACTGAGGGGAAATCGTTGGCCTAGGGTTACCCACCTAATGTCAAGACTACACTCTAACTTAGAGTTGTGATTATCTACTCTAAAAGGGAAGCCATCATCCCTAATAGTCAACAAAGCTTCATCAAGAACAGGTAATGTCAAACTAATCTCACTTCTTCTTTGGGCAGGATGGCTAAGCTGGTATATCGGGGTTATTGACTTAGTTTATCCCAATAAATGTTTGAGAAAGGACCCTGTGCTATTGCTGTGGAAAAGCTGGAAAGACATAGCTAGTTGATTATACAATTAAATGGCTTTGAATGTGATTGGCTGCCCAGGCCCAGAGAATAATCCTGAATGGATCCTTGTTAGGTTGTTGGAAGGACATAGAGTGCCCCAGGGACGTGCAAGTGATGCACTTAATGTGTATGACACCTTGCAGAAAGAATCAAAGCATAGGTAGAATTCTTATTAGAGTTGTAGATAACACTAACATGCTGTTAAGATTGAAAAAAAAATTTGACAAGCTAAAACACTGGGGCAAATTTAATTTAATTTAGTAAATAACATTAAATCATGATAAAATTAAAGTCTCACTATAAACAACTACAATAAGAAGTATTTATAAAGTTGTGCAGTCTGAAAAGTGTTTTATAAATATTATCTCATTTAATCCTCACAATAAGCCCAGTCTCATTAAGTCTTCTTGACTCCAGCCAGACCCAGCACTCTGGCCACTGCCCGACCTAGATGCCTAATGGCATGAAACTCAATGCAGTCTGATAAGGGAAGTCAAAAAAACTGGTGCAGTGGAGGCTGTCAAAAGAACAGTCTAACAGGAATGGGGAATCCGCCGCCTTGAAGCAACATGTGGCCCTTTGGGTCCTCAACTGCAGAATCCATTTGAATTCAGTCAAAGGGCCTCACTTGAGGACCTAGAAGGACACGTGTGGCCTCGAGGCTGCAGGTTCCCTACCCCAGGTCTAGTATCTAACACTAAGGAGATGATTGTGATGTTTCTTTCTGCCCTGGTCTGTCCAGGCCTGTACTTTGTGTTCAACTTAGGCCCTACAGCTTGGGATGAACATGGACAAACATCCAAAGAATGCCCAAAGGAGGGTGGTCAGAATGATCAATGGCCTCAAGTCATGTCCTAAGTGAATCCTTTAAGGGAAATGGGCATGCTTAGTCTGGAAACGATGAGATTCCATGGTGAGGGAAATACGAGAGCTATTTTTAGTACATTTGGGACCTTCATACAAAATAGCAATTAGACTGGTTCTATCTGGAAAAAGAGGCCAGAACTGGGAGCAATGGCTGGGGATGAGGGTGGGGAAATACAAGGCAGCATAATGCTGACATATTGTAAAACAAACAAACCAACCCCAATTTCTCATTAGTAAAGTCGAGCTACTCAAAAGTTGGGCTACTAAAAAAATAGTCTGAGAAGGTAATGATTTCCTCATCCCTGCAGGTCTTCAAGCAAAGCCTAGAAAGCCAAGTCAGGTATATTGATTGTTATGGGTACATGGGGCTGGCCACTGTGTTCCCAACTTTGAAATTGTGTAACTCTGTGATTGAATTCTTGGGTCAATGAAAGCTCATAAACAGGAATGTGGAAACAATCGATTGATGTTAAAGTTGAGAAGAGCCAAGGGACAGTGCCTTGGTACCAGGCCCAGCCTCGGCATCCTGGCTCTGACCTGAGTTGTGACTGTCAGAGGGGGGACTGGAACATCCACTTTATGTCCTCCGTCCCCTTAGAGGGGATCACCAACTCTTCCTGTCATTGTACCTCATTAAGGAGCTCTACAATGGGAAGAATTAGGGATGATTAGAAGACCTGAAGTCCCTTCCATCATCTGGAAGCAGGACTATTCAGCCTAACTAACTCACTGCTCTTTTAGAAGCTGGGATACAAGACATTTTAATTCCCCTGAAAACATTGTTTTTCATCTGCCGGCTAAATGGTTGTAACCTCCTAGAAGAGGGATGCTTTTCTTTGAAGATACAATAGTGCCAGGGCTTTGAATTCTCTTGAAAAGGTTAGAGGCAATTAAACTATATTGAAGGGGGGGCCGTTTAATTTTAGATCTTTTATTAATTCTCCATCATTGTTTGCTAGACAAATGACTCTGATGGAGGGTCACAGAGAGTTCAGAATTGCCAACAATTCTAAGGAGGGCCTGGATTCTGGCAGAACTTCTCACCACTGAACTCCTGGGTTTGCAAAATTCCAAGTTAACTTCCTATGCTTGTATAACTTATGGAGAAAACTCTTCAAAGCAATCCAAAGAGATGAGTACCTCACCTACCATGACTAGTGGCACTGGGCTCCATCCACTCATGGATGTCCTTACTTTCAGAATGTTGTGGAAATGGGGCAGCTGGGTGGTGCAGTAGATAGAGCACCAGCCCTGGAGTCAGGATGACCTGAGTTCAAATCTGGCCTCAGACACCTACTAGCTGTGTGACCCCGGGTAAGTCACTTAACCCTGTTTGAGAGAGAGAGAGAGAGAGAGAGAGAGAGAGAGAGAGAGAGAGAGAGAGAATGTTGTAAAAACATCCCTAAATCAGAGTTCTAGTTTCACTTCTGATCAGAATTTGCTATCTGACCTTGAAAACCACCCTACTGCTCATTCTCTTCTATAAAATGAGGAGTAGGCATTAATGATAATGATAATAACTAGCACTTTCATAGCACTTTACTGCTTGTAAAACACTTTACAGATAATACTTCATTGGATTTTCACAACAACCCCATGAGGTAGGAGCAATTATTCCCATCTTGCTGAGGAGAAACCTGAGGCTAAGAGAGATTAAGTGACATGCCCAGAGTCACACAAATAGTGAATATATAAAATGAAATTCAAAACTCAGTTCTTCTTGGCTGCCAGTTCACTACTCTCATCCATTGTGGTGTCTAGTTTAACTTTCTCAAAGTACTGCCAAGCTAAGTCCTAGGATTCTGTGGTCTGATGATGCAAAACTGAGTGACCAGGACCAAAGAGTGGTGACCAATGGTTAGACGTCCACCTGGAGGGTGCAGAGTGCCTGACCAAGCCACCATGGGCCCCCACCAGCCAACATTTTTATCGTGACTAGAATGGAAACATAGACAACACGCTTGTCACATTTGCATATGATGCTAAATGGTGAAGGTAGCCAACATGTCTGGCCAAAGAATCAGGATCTGATTGTTCTTGATAAACTTGAAGGCTGGGCAGAGTAAGTGGGAAAATGGACTTCAAAAGGCTTAAGGTAAAGCTCTGCATTTGGCTTCAAAAAGTTCCCATTCAATTTCATCAATGCTAATTGCTCTTCTCTAAAACACATTCAGGATAGAGGACAATCCTCTAGATGCCACTCAAACTTCCAAAGATCCTTTGTGCCATCTGTGGAGGTGGTCTCCTGAGATATGTAGCTAAGCAAATGGACATCAATTACACGTAGGTATAGACGTATAGATCCATTCACAGGCGGAGAGAGACCCAAACTGAAATCCTCTGGGGAGGCTCACCTCCAAACTTAGCCCTCCAAGCCACCATGATCCTTGCATAAGGATATACAGTTCATACTAGGCTTCTGCTCAAAGCCTGGTAGGGCCTGCCAGAGGTTACCCTCTATTGACACAGATTTTGAAAATCTGGTGCCATCTCCCCAGGAAGATGAATCATTTAGAGAAGATTTTAGTGCAAAACAAATAGTCGATAACAATAAAAATTCACAGAAATCCTTGGTGCTTCAAGTTAAATAATTGTGAAGACCTGAACATAGTAGGTGCTTAACTATGGTGGAAATCACAGGTAGGTGGCACAGTTGATGGAGTTCTGGACCTGGAGTCAAGGAGATGCCTCTTCCTGAGTTCAAATCCTGCCTCAGATGCTTCCTAGCTGTGTGACCCTGGGCAAGACAAACCCTGCTTGTCTCAGTTTCCTCATCTGTAAAATGAGCTAGAGATGGAAATAGCAAACCACTCCAATATCTTTGCCAAGAATACCCCAAATGGGGTCACAGAAAGTTGGACAACACTAAAAGAAATACTGAACAACAACAAACAATGGTGGGAGGTAAAAAGGAAGGAAGGAGGGGAGGAAGGAAGGAAGGGAGGAAAGGAAGGAAGGAAGGAAGGGAGGAAGGAAGGAAGGGAGGAAGGAAGGAAGGGAGGAAGGAAGGAAGGAAGGAAAGAAGGAAGGGAGGGAGAGAGGGAGGAAGGAAGGAAGGAAGGAGAGCTATTTGTATAAAGTTTTAAGGTTTGCTAACCACTTCCCATACATGATCTAACTTGATTTTCCCATTAATTCTATGGTGATATATCAACAGACATTATTATTCTCATCTTATAGGTAAAAAAACTGAGTCTCACTGTGGTCACATGGTCAGTAAGGACCTGAGCCAATCCTGATTTCGAAGTCAGTACTTTATTCCTCCTATTAGAATCTCATCTCTCCATGTAATAAAAGGGGGGGGATGGAGTAAAGAAAGGGAAAAAAGGAGGAAAGAGAAAGATAAAGAAAGAGGGAGAGAAAAAAGAAGAGAAGGGAGGGAAGAAAGAAGGGAGGGATGATTGGAGAGAGGGAGGGAAGGATCATTTCCTCCTTAAATCTCTTTTGTAGGTAGAGAAAATATGAGCTTTATTTATCATGCTAATGGTTGTGCCTAGTACAGAGGCCTTGAACACCACAGCATGCATTGAATAATGAGTGCTAAAAGCAATTGTGTTGAGATGAATGGGCAGAAAAAAGTCCCCAACTTTTGTGTGGCCACCTGGATCCCACTGTCAGTCAGGCACATGCCCAGAGAGCATTGGGGTTTTTGTGGCCTCCATTCTGGTTTTGCTTCTGGGAAGAGCCTCTGTTTTGACCTGAGGATCACTTTGCTTTCTTGGCTTGAGGCAAGGATGAAGCTCAGGCAATGCAGAGATGCTGTCAGCACCTCTGGGAGCCTAACCAGTGCCCTGGAGAGAGGAAGGGTGCTGAGCTCAGCAGTCCACACCCTTCAGAGCCTCTTCTCCATTCCCTGAGTCTCCCTGGTTCATCTCTCAGCTTGGAGTCCTTCCCCCATTTACTGTCTAAAGGGCCCTGGGCTGGGGATTCTCCAGGCATCCCTGGTCAGAAGCAGATTTCATTATGCCATTGACAACACAAGTTTTAAAGGCTTAAACTGTTTTAAGACTCCTAGACAAGGATATGGGAGGAAAGTCCTCATCTCCTTTGTTCTTTTAGCAAATTCTACAACATATTAGTGATCATTGACCTTTATTGGGGGTTGGGGGTGAGGCTTCACAGTTGGCAAAACACTGCCCTTATCAGAGCAACTTGGTGCTGGTGGGGGTGGGGGGAGTCCAATGATCAGCTGGACTTGTATCTTTCCAGCACTTAGCACGGGGTTCTGAACACAAACACAGTTTGGAATTGCAAGGAATCTGAGAAGTTATCCAATTCAGCCTCCTCATTTTACAGGGTATTTAATTGATTTTGGTTCAATTGTCTCCATTTTCCAGGTGAAAAAACTGAGACCCAGAGAAGAGAAGGAACTTCCCCAAAGTCGCGTAGCTAGGATGAAGCAAGACCTGATAGGAGAAGAGAGAAATTACACACAAGGTGGAGAGCCAGCAGGAATTGAAAACTGCTGATTTCCCCAAAACTCTTTGACCTCATAATGCCAAATTATCAATAATGTCAATAATTTGACTCGATAATGTCAATATCTTTCCTAAGACAATTTGGCAAAAGAACAGACCCGATTATTAACTGGAATCCCATGTCCTTCTGTGTTTCCAAATTCAAACAAAAAGAGATATCAAAACTTCAGCAAACTGAGTGAGTTATCAAAAGTATCCCTGTGTCTATCTAACCCCCAGCTAATTCTAGATCCAATGCCGTTCTTATCTTTTTCTTAAAGTACTGTTCACGTTCAAGGAAGCTGTGAGATGCAGTGGTGATTCTGGACTTACAGGCACTGATCTGGGTCCCATCTCAGTCTCTGTTATGTACTGGCTATGTGACTTTGGACAAGTCACTTGACCTCTCTGATCTTCCATTTCCTCATTCCTAAAATGCCCAGGCTTCCTCATTGACATTTCATGAAGATCAAATCAAAAGAGTCTCCAAGCTGCAAGGGACCTCAGCGGCCTGACTAAAGAAGCAACCTTCCATCCTCAAGCCTTTTTGTTCTGCTGGCCTCAAAGTGTAGAGAGACTTCTCTGAGTGGTTACAAGGCATGAGCTTGCCTTTGCATTAGATTGTCACAGAGCACAAGAGAGCAGAAGGAGCCTAAGACTATCACTGAGCTCAGAAGCCCCGAGGCGAGTTGGGTTTGGGAGAGGGCCACTTCCTGCTTGGGTCTTCTTTTAGTAGAGCTCCTTGCTATATTTCAAAATGAAGTTGGTATATTCCTTCTTTCCTGGGCTGTAGAAGCAGGCTTGAAGCAATTGAAGCAGTTGAAGAAGAGAGGCAATGAGAGAGAGAAAGAGACAGAGAAAGACAGACAGAGAGAGAGAGCAAGAGAGAGAGAGAGAGCAAGAGAGAGAGAGAGAGAGAGAGAGACAGAAACAGAGAGAGAGACAGAGACAGAGACAGTGAAGAAACAGCTAGCTTGATGTTAATGAGGCTATCCTCAGCAGAGGTGAAATGGATAATACCTAATAAGCAGTTCTGAAGAAGAATGTTTCCAAATGTCCCAGTGAGGCTGGAATATTAGCCTCTTGACTATTTTCATTCTATAAGACTATTGCTTAGCATTTCCCTTTCAGTGTGGGAATAAAACTGCCAGTTCAATTCTTGATTCACGATTGTACTCTAGGCACTTTCCCCCACCCATAACCTCCTGGGGAGGACCCTCTCTCCAACTAGGCCCCAAAATACAATTATTCACCAGTGATCTGGTGGAATGAAAGTCATGGGAGCCTAGATCTCTCACTGAAGAGACAGGCAATCCCAAACCAATGAACCCGGACCAGATTTCAGTTAAGGATTGGGCATGGTGAAGACTTCCTAGTGTTGGGTGAGCCATTGGGCCAGTATGATATGCTTTTGTTAGGACATTAAAACTATAAAGGGCCATAAAGGTTGTTTGGTTCTAATACTTCATTTTCCAAATAGAGATACTGAGTCCCAGAGCATGTAAGTGATTTACCCAAAGATGCAAAACTAGTAAATAGCAGAGCCAAGATGATTTCCTGAATCCCAACACAATATTTCTTAGATTTGCTGTGTTTTAATTTTGATACAATGCTCTACCTCCTATCCAACTGAGGTAGTGGAGTATGATGGTTAGGGTATTGGCACTGAAGTCACAAAGGCCTAGATTTAAGTCCTATCTCAAACCCTTGTTAGTTGTATGACCCTGGGCCTTTGTTTCCTAACTGTTAAATAAGGGAGTTGTACTTCAAGGTCTCATAGATCACTTCCAGCTCCAATTACATGATCCAATGATAGATGTAATAAAGTTCATCTGAACTTCCCTCCGAGCTGAACAGCATGAAGCAACCTGTGATCTGGGTAATAGGAAAAAAGAATCCCCATTAAGAGGTCTGGCTCTGGAGTAGGCAAACACGAATTCGAATTTAGCCTCTGATGCTTGCTTCCTATGTGACCTCGGGCATCCCTCAGCCTCTCTGGGGCTCAGTGTCCTAGCTGTTACAATGAAGTGTTTGAACTTGCGAGGATTTGGGGCTATGATCCTAGGATCTTAAGTGTTACTGAACTGGCCCCCAGATCTGTTGGAGGTGGCCGGTATTCAGGTGTGTGTGTGTGTGTGTGTGTGTGTGTGTGTGTGTGTGTGTGTAAGAGAGAGACAAAGAGAAAGATAGAGACATAGAGAAATACAGTGACACATACAGAGATGGAAGAGAGAGACAAGGCATCCTAGAGAGACAGAGGGAACTAACTATCCAATCTGTAATAGAACTACCAGATCTGATATTCTGGATCTGAAGGTCCAATCGAGCTTGAGCATTCTGGCCCTATGTCACAGAGAATCTCTCAGATAGGATATTCCAGAACTAGTTGAATCGGTGAATCAGTGATGCCCCATGCAGGGATTGACTTAGCATAGTGGACAGCATTCTGTCCTTGGAGTCAGGAGGCCCTAAATTCAAATCATACCTTAGACATTTACTATTAGTGTGACCCTGAGCAAGACATTTAATTCTCTGCCCAAGTTTATTCATTTGTCAAATAAGGTTCATTATAGCCCCTAACTCACCAGGGTTGTTGTGAGCATTAAATGAGATAACATGTGTAAAGTGCTTTGTAAATTTTAAAATGTTAAATGACATTCTATTATTGTTGTTGTTATTATCATTTCTTTGTTCTCCAGTGAGCTCACCAACCAGTCTAGCTATTTTCCTTTTTTAAACAAAAGAAGTTACTGATTTTCTGAGCTTTCCTTTTCCAAGCTGAAGCTCCTCAGCTATGATTTGGCAGCAGAAAAGGAGTATTATTAAGATATCAAACTAAAACTGAGAACTAAAGAAAATCCTGACAGTGTAATATCACAAGAGGATCCAGAGAGGGTGAATATACAAGAATAAAATTCTTAATCTCTTTTCATTGGCTGTATCTTTAATTTACAGAGGCCAGAGTAGAAGTGTCCAGTGCTGTGGCAAACTACGTAAAAAAGTCAAGGCATGGAAGAGAAATGTGAAAATCTTTCTATTGTTCTGATGTGAAACTGGTGGCCAATATCTTTGGAAATAAACTTCCCAAAAGAAAACTCTCAGTGGCTTGATCTATCTACATCCAAGAGTTGCGAGGCTGAGAACTCTAAAAAGGTGAGAGATTCTTTCATTGGAATGTCCTTTTTTTCCCTTAAAATCACAATAAAGCTTGAATTATTAATGCCGACTCACAGAGTACAAATTAGACAGAGACATCTGCTCTCTGTTCTATATGGAAGGCAAGCAGAGGCATGATACCCTGGGGCCCTTCTGGATGCCAGGATGACATTGAAGATAGATCTAGGCCCACAACCCAGAGTCTTATTTTAGTTGAGTGGCACCTTTATGCTGTGCACCCATCTGCCTCCCATCTGAGAAGCTGGAGTCCTGGGAGCTTTGGGACTCTCACATCTGACAATTCCACCTACAAGGAGGACACTGGAGGAATTTTAAGGACTACCAATCCTCCCAGCTGCTCATGGTCGAAGCCACCAGGGAGCCCCGTGTCCTTGACCACAGCCTTGCCTGAATCGACGGAACCAATTCTGCCTCTAGCAAGTTTAGTGCCTTCCTCTGCGCCACTCCCTTCCTTTGGTGTCTCATGATGCGTAAAGATTGAGCCAGGTTTGTAACTAGGATGGACCAACTAGGGATTTTACACAGGCTGTCAGACTCTGAGGAGCATGACCTCCTCCTGAGGGGAGGTCCCATGCTTCAGGGCTCTCCGACTTCCTGCACCACATGCTGCCCTATAATGATCATGCCTCTCTCCCAAGACAAACACGACGGCACCCAACTACTACATACTTCCCGTGTTAAGGTGCTGGTCCTGGGGCCTCATGAGACAGGGCTAAGTGGAGATGGAGGGTGGCCTAAATTTGGATCCCCAGGCCCTTCCCAGCCTTTACCCTCCCCTGGTGGTGGCCTCTCCTGCAGAATCCCAGGGTGGTCCTAGGCCTCCACTGTCCTTACCCTAGGGGCCCAAAGCCCACATTATGACTTCAGTATGAAGTCTCATGTCTAGATGAACTTCTGGAGCTCCTTCTGACATAAGACTTGATATCAGGCATCCTCAGGACCTGACTGAGGAAGAGGAGCAAATGTGTATTTCTCAGAATGGGATACAGCCTGTAGCCTGAAGACCAAGTATATTTCTAAGAGCCATCAGCTCCAATGTAGTGGATTGGTGCCAGACTGGGAGATAGAAGCCCTGGATCTGCTCTGCATTCCGGCCTAACATCTGCTATTTATGTGACCATGGACTAATCTCTTCTCCTGAGCCTCAGTTTCCTTCTCTGTTCAAGCAGTTTGGACAAGATGATCCCTTACACACTTCCAACTCTAAAAAACTAGTCTCAACATTCCACAGTCATTTCACTTCAGGGACACGAAGTCAGATTCATATTTGTGCCATGGACCTCACAGGGTTTTTGTGAAGAAGGAAGCTTGCTTACCTAAATGTTCTAGAGAAGTGGTTATTGTTACACATTTATGTATGTTTAGGGCAGCTAGGTGGTGCAGTAGACTTGAGTTCAAATCCAACCTCAGACAATTAATAGCTGTGTGACAACTGTGTCACAGCTGTGTGATGCTAGGCAAGTCACTTAATCTCGATTGCCTCCCCGTGCCCCACACAGATATGTATTTGGCACGTGTTCTGCACAAGGTCCTGTGGCAGAGAGAGAAGGTTAGGGCATAGGCATCTCTGCCCAAGCATGTTGTCCCCAGTAGCTCACATCAGATCATTTTTCTATATCATGTTACATTTTCCAGAATATCAACTTAACAAACTAGTCCTTGCCAAGTTTCCCCAGAAAGATGCCCAAAGAGGCAGGGTTGATAGCAATTCTGGGAGGGGTGGAGTCCAAGGACTCTGGTCTTCATTTTACAGATCCTAAGATCATAAGAGTTACTGCGAGATGATAACTACAAAATATTCTAGTCCAACTCTGACCTTTTACAAATGAGGATAATAAAGCCCAAATTGCAGGTGGGATTTTCCCAAGATCAGTAAACCTGGAAATGTTGGAACTGAGATTTGAACCTAAGAATCCACTCAAAGTCAAGTGCTCTTCCTCAAACACCACTGTGCCTCCCTTACCTCTGTAGGTGTCTATTTCCAGATGCCTCAATATTTTTGTCTCTCCCTGTAGGGATAAAGCACCATTCAGTGTTTCTTTATGAATCTACTTGGTGGGGCAGGGAAAGTCATCATTAATCAAATATTCAGTCAATCCAAAAGCATTTAGGAAGCACCTACTATATGTCAGGAATTATTTGAGGTCCTTGGCATACAGCCAAAAGAAATGAATCAGTACCTGCCCTCAAAGTATTTGCATTCTAACAAGGGAGAGATGACAAGGGAGATGACGTATATCTAATTATGTACGTGTAAAAAACAACCAGTATAGATGGGGGGGACTCTAACACAGGGGTTCTTCATCTTCTCTGTGTCATGAACCCTTTGAGCTATCCAGTAAAATTTCTAGACCTCTTCTCAGAACAATGTTTTTCAATAAATAAAATAAAATACATAGGATTCCAAAGAAAAGCAATTATGTTGAAAAAGACGTTTTTACCATCTCAGTTTATGAACCCCTAAAATCTAGCTTTGCATTGGGGTAGTCTTAAAGGAAGGTGGAGGGGTGAAGGGAGAGCAGTTGAGCCACATGAAGAGAACCGATGCAAAGGCAAGGAGACTAGAGACGGTGTGTCATTGGTGAGGAAACACAAATGGAATGAAGCAGCTGGATTGTTGCGTATTTGGAAAAGAGCAAGTTATGTAGAGAACGTCCCACGTGAAATAGGCACTTAATAAATTCTTTCTGATTAATTGATGGATTCCATGATGATTTGCTTGAAATGAATTCTGAGGATATTCACCACTGTGATCATCAGAAACTGCTATTGTTTTTCTCCTTGTATTAAGTATGCCTCTTTATCACTGCCATGGACTGGAAGACCTTGAAAATAAAATTCAGTTAATGACAGCTTCTTCCCTCCCCCCTCCCCACATACTCACACATATGCACAAGCTAAAGCAAGATGAGGACTTGAGAAGAATAGGAACAAGGAAGCACGAGAGAGAGCAAATGAGGAAGAGACTTATTGCAAAGAAGAAGAAAATTTGATGTGAAAGCCATAAGTCTCTGGCTAACAGGAGCCTGTGCGGACACTGAGGTCACAAGTTAGAGATCCAGGCTTGGCATTGGACACATGAACCTTGGTCTGATTCTGTGTTAAATGTCTCTGTGCACTCGATAGACGTTCTTTGCTAATGAGAATTTCTCCCCAGAAATAGCAGGAATGGATTCAAAAATCATTGAGTGCCCAGCCCGATTTCACTCAACAAAGAAAAATTGAATTCCTTTCTGGTTTGCAATCACCTTCCTGCTCATGTGAGGAGGAAGCTCCTTTCAGCACTAAAAAAGCACCAGGTGGCTGCTTGCCCAGCAGCAAGTCCTAGAGAATAGTCTTGCACGTGCTCGGTGGGCAGGGACTATTCTGTCACACTGACCTGAACTTCTCTGAGACTCATTTTTTTCCCCATAAATAATCTTTGCATTAACTACCTCAGAGATGTTATGGAAAGTGCCTTGTAGGCTTCAAAGTGGCTATGAAATGGGAGTTGTTTGTATATTTTCATTATTGATCAGCAACAAAAAAAGGGCCACTCCAAATCTCTTCATGGTCAGAGTTGAATCTGGACTCTTGATGGCCACAGGAATACAAACTTTGACTAGCCTCACTGAGCTGGAAAGACTTTCAAGTAGAGACCCACTAATAGACCAAGTCTGTTGTTCAAGAACCAGTCTAGCCAACTCTGCAGTGGTTCCTTCCAAGCTGGTGACCTAGCAAATGCTGGATGCCTTGACCCAGACAGCTCTCTGGTGCCATCATCCTCTGAACTCATGAAACAAAGAAAGCTATAAAATGGTCCTCAGACCCATGGAGATCTCGTCCACATCTGAAGTGATGATTATTGGATGATAGAAAAAAGGGAAACAGGGCTATCGGATGATCAAAAAGAAAGCAAAAAGGGACATTGGAAGGCTACCCAATTCAACCCAGCTCCATTTTACAGGTGAGCAACTAGATTGATTGAAAGGTCGAAGGTCAAAAAAGTAGGTAGAGCAGCCAGGTTTTCTGACACCAAGTCCAGTGTTCTTCCTATTATACAGTATGCTGTCAAAGCAAGAAAACAAACAAACAAAACCAATAACTTAACTATTGGTGCTTAACATGTGAGATCTTTGCCCAATGATCGGTAAGTTTCTATATTACTATTCTTACTATAAGTGAAAGCAAAAGGAATAAGAAAGTTCAATGGAAGAATGGCTCAAAGATTCTCCTTAGGCAACATAAAGGAGCTGTCAGAATTAGCTTCATCACGAACCCAAAACAGGTCTTCATGGGACTCTTGGCCGTCTTACCTAAAGATGAACATAAGCCAAAAATGCCACAATAAAAAAAATGCAGCCAATACATCATCTGTCCCGAATGAGAGGGGATAGAAATTCTGGGAAGGACTTGAAAATGTTTTCCAAAACAAATTGTGTGTGTGTATATATGTGTATATATTATATTATGTATACAATATATATGTATATGAGTATATATAATATGTATATAAACACACATACACAGACACACATATATATTTCTGTGTGTTTCATGATAGCTGAGTTTTTAATTTTCAGTGTGAATATTTATACCTCAGAAATTTGCAAACCCCATATATCAGGGCTTGATTTATTGGGTTTTTTTTATTGTCTAGACTTAAGAAAGTGATATACAAAATGTTAACAATGCAGATTAAGCATACAAGTTCATTAAGCATAATTTTTTGAGGGGAAAGACATTTGCTAAACATTGATAGACACACCATTACCCCTCTGTCTCCAGTATATTTTCATCCAGAAGCGATTGAGAATAAACAAGGAAAAGGGATGAAAACAGAATCTCAAAAATGATATGGATTTTTATGGGGTTCATTTTTCAGTCTGTTGTCCAAGCAAAGACAAACAATAGATTAATAAGAGCAAAAGTTAAAAATCAACAGCAAATTCAGGAAATAAACAGATAAAGATGAGAAAAAAATCAATAAAGTACAACAGCTATAGCCTAACCTATTCAAATAAATTCTTAGTGATGGAAAAACAGGAAAGAGATAAAAATAAAGATAATGACTCTGATCATTGTCATTTATCAGAAAAGTCTAAATAATTTTAAAGTCATCACAAGAAAAATTCCAAAAGATCCAGAAACAACACCAACCAGCAAAGTAAATGTCTTTGCCAAACAGAGAGATAGAGCATCCAAGGACACTGTTGGGTTAGAGTGCAGTAACAGCTTAAAAATACTTTGAGTTTTATTAGTTCATCTTTTAAACATTAAGAGCCAGAAGAAACTTTACTCATGTAACATTATGACAGGAAGGGGCCTTACAGATTACTGAGCCTTACCCTTTTCTTTTCTAGATTAGGACACCAGAAAAGTCAAACTAGTAAACTGGGATTAAAGCTTATGTTTCCTAGATTCCAGTCCTATGGGTTTTTAACTGGACTAAATAATATCCTTACTTTTACTCTTCTCGCCATGTACACTACTCTTTTATTCATGTATATGCGCTAGCCTACCTTAACCCCTTCCTGGGATGACTTCATACTGCTCTCTATGGATGTCTTATTAACCATGCTTCAGGGTCTTACTCAAGTACCCCCCCATGATGCTTTTCTTCACCACTTCCAGCCTCTGCTGATCCCCTAACTGACTTTGAGGTACACGAAGTATCAATAATGCCATCCAATTCAAATCAAACTGAACATTTGAAAACACCTTTGTGGATAAGGAGTTGCACTAGGAACTTGGTGGGGGGAAGGGGGAGGAGCATAAAAAGATAAAATCAAAAAGCATACTTGAGAATGGAATTATTTTTTTTTTTATGTATGTGAATTCCATCTGTTCAGTTAGACTTGAAGCTCCTTGAAAGGAAGGTCTTCAATTTCTTTTGTAGTCCAAAGGGTCTCAGCATGTGATGTAGAAAGGACGAGATGGGCTGTAAAAAAGAAATACATGAAAATTCCTGACTAATTTTTCTCATTCATACTATGTTTTGGCTGTTTTTCATATTTTTTTTCTACTTCTAAGTTTTAAGCTGAGATGGAAGGAATTATTCCCTACACGGCTTCAGCTTGAATAACTGAACTTTGTAAGGCTCAAAATTACAAGTAGAAGTGGGAATTGAATCATTCTGGTTCTGTCTTATTTTTTTTCCGGAATCCTTAATATCTTTAAGAACAAAGTTATATATGGAATAATAGAAAGAGTTCTGGGATGAAAGCCAAGAGCCCTGGGTTCAAATCTTAGCTCTAGGACTTTGTTTACTGGACAGCTTTGGGCAAATCACTACATTTCCCAGAGTCTCAGCTTCCTCCTCTGTCAAACCAGAATTCTAATCCTGCCTGGGGTACCTCTGAGGGTTATTGTCAGGACCCAATAGAATGATGGAAGACAAAGTGCCTAATTTGATTTATTCATTTTGTTTTTAATATCACTTTGTGATGTTAAATTCAACTGATATTAAATTTACATATAGTTCTTCACAAGTTTGTTTGAATTCTTCATTTTTGTCACATTTCATTACAATTATGTACTATAATTTTTTTCGTTCTCCAGTCAACAGATATATACTGTAGTTTTAGTTTATTGCTATTACAAAAAATAGTGTTGCTATTAATTCTTTGTTGCATATGCCTTTCTTTCTGTCTTTAACCTCCTTAGAGGTTATGCCTAACAGTGGGATCCCTGAATCAAAGAGTATAAATATTTTGGTCACTTATTTCAGCATCATTCCTAACCTAGGAACCTATGAGAAAGTGAGAGATTCACCAGAATGTGAGTGGTGCCCTGTTAGCAACGCCAATTTTCCTTCTACTCTAAAGGAAGCTTTTGACTTACTTGATTATATTATGTGCTTTCTCTGTTTGTATCTTTTATAAACTCTAAATTTTATGAACTTTCTATGAGGTGAAATTATGGCTGTCCTTTACCTTATATATGTTATTTATCTTGAGTGCTTATCTAGAAAATCACGATCCTGTTAGCCACATTTGTAGAAACATAGATTCAAATTTACTTGGAGGTTTCCTAATGTTAACTCTGCATGAGGCCATACGAGGCAAAAGAGAAAAATATCCTTCTGACTCGTCTCTGGATTCAGAACTAATAAGCCAAGATTCAGGTCATTTGGGGAGTTCATCATGGGTTTCATAATCTCTTACATGATAACTTTATTATATATTTACAAGGAATAGCAGGTTGTATATAGTAGACTTACAGGTTCATGTACAATCTTTTTTTTCTATTCTACTATATTATGGAAATGCTTGTTATATTTCTTAAGTTCAGAATAAAATAAATTAAAAAATAATCTTTTTGAGAGCTGGGACTATTTCATTGTGTGTTTGGTTCCTGGTGCCGAGCACAGTGCTTTTCACATAGCAGGTGCTTGAATAAATAAATGTTTCCTGAAATGAATTGAATTGAATTTGAATCTCCCTGGGTTGAAGTCCTGAAGCTTTGAAAGTCATACCATTTCCTAATGATTTCCTTTGTATCTCCCCACAGCCCACTATGATGCTTCCAATGACACGGAGAACACCTTTAGGAGCAGAGAGGAAATGGCTGCCTTCTCCATGCTGGCCTGCTCTGAAAAACTTTGCTAAATCACAGCTTTCAGTAACTTATTATGAGGCTGGAAGTTACATTGTGCTAGTTGTTTGTCCTGGACATTCATTGGCTAGAATAAAGTCTGGCTGAGATTATATTATTGACATATTTCTCTGCACCACTGCAGCCTGGCCGCTGAGTCCAGTAATTAAAGGTATTTTTGAAGGTGATTACTGCAAACAGCATTGGGTTACTTGTCATTGGGCCAGATGAAGCATATGAGCTCCTGTCCTACATGGGCTGTGGAGGGCAGGAGGCCTTTGTGGGGGCAACAGTCCAAGAGCTTCACGTTTAAAGTCCTTGAGTATCACCCTCCCCCCATCTCCAGACTGAAAAATACAGTACGAAGGTTAAGAACAGCCTCGGTTAAGAAGGCTACATCACATGATGTACATCAAATGATAGAGGATTTAAGGCTGGGAAGAACCTCAACAATGATCCAGCCCCTCGATATTTCAGATGAAGAAACTTGAGCCAAGAAGAAGAAATAAGACCAGTAATATGGTCCAACCCCCCTGACTCCAAACCTTCTTCTCTTTCCATTACTCAGAGTCTTCCCCATGTTAGAACAAATACTAGGCTGAGGACTCAGTGGCATCAGATCTTGTTCCCTAATTGCCTCCTGTGCACAAAGCTCCATATGATGCTGGGATGCCTAAGCCTCAGAGGAAGCCCAGTGATATCAGCCAGAGCATCAGTCATTCACCCAACAAACTTGCTTAATGCAACGTGTACGTAAAAGCTTTTATTGCCTTTATTGTAAACCTGCAGGATGCCATTTGTTTTCAACCTGGCCCCATCTTGCATTTACCATGATAAAGCACAATTGTGGTACACTTGGAAATAATTCCATATTATTGATGTTTGCCTCCCTGAGCTCTCTGGATCAGAGTGGTGCAGGAAACACGAATAACACTGGACATTATTCAGTAACATGGGATCATAAATTTAGAGCTAAAAGGGACCTCTGAGGATATTGAATCCAACCGTTCCATTTTACAGAAGAGATAACTGAGGCTCAGAAAAGTTAAAGAGTGACTTACCCAAGGAAACACAATATGAAGGGGGCAGATCTGAGCTGGAAGGACTTCAGGTAGAACAGCTCTCTATATGCTCCAAGCTGATGAGGGGATGGTGACAGGATGGAGTGAATCATGGAGGATGGAAAACCAAGAGAAGAAGGCTTGGTGATGCTGGCTGAGGAGTCAAAGATCTGTAAGGCATAGACTTTACTGTCATGAAGCTTATAGGAACAATGGGTGTGGAACATGAATCCATGCTGATGATATTTAGAAGAATAAGATCTATGTAAGAGATAAATCTAGGAGGCCTCAGGAGACTGAATCACAGGTAGCTGTGGCAGTTTCCAGACTTCTTAACCCACAAATGCCAAAGACAACTTGGAAGCTCAGTGGGGAAGGTCTGTCAGACCTGGGTGAAAGAGGAGCATGGTTTAGTTCTGGCCCTGGCACAGGCCTGGTGTGGCAGCCAGAGAAGCAGCATCTGCCTCTGGAGCTCTAGGGCCACAGACTTGGGGGGGGGTGTGGTTTGAGTGGCTGATCGAAGGGGGCTTGTAGGGATCTCTCTGCTGGTGCTGAGGCAGGATTCTCTTACTTTGCCTGTGCTTGGATCGGGATCGCAGTCCTGGGTGGTGGTCCTGGGGCAAGGAGGAGTGCTGGTGTAGCAGAGCTTGTGGTGGTGGTGGAAAGGAAATTCTCCTCACAATTTCAAGGCAGAAAGGAATGCTTATGGTCACTCATAGACCAGAGCACAGGCCAGGAAAGGAGTAAACACCTCATCCTTGATTGTACCACCTTGGAAGAACAGAAAATTTAAAGGTCCCTAGAAGTATCTCTGAAAACAGCTGCACAGAACCTCTGAAGCTTCAGAGAGTACACCCTCCATGCTGGAAGCAGAGCCTTACCTTAACAAAGAGTTTATAACTCAAGTAATTGGCTGGGAACATGAGCAAACTGCACAAAAAATGTCAGACCATAGAATCTTACTTTGGTAACAAAGAAGATCAAAATATACAACCAGAAGAAGACAATAAAGTCAAAACTCCTACATCCAAAGCCTCCAAGAAAATATGAATTAGGCTCAGGCTATGGAAGAGTCAAAAATGATTTTGAAAATCAAGTAAAAGAAGTAGAGGAAAAATTGGAAAAAGAAATAACAGTGATGCAAAAAAAATCCCCAAAAATGAGTGAACAGCTTGCTAAAGGAGATCCAAAAAATACTGAAAAAAAAACACCTTAAAAATAGACTAACACAAATGGCAAAAGAAGTCCAAAAAACCAATGAGTAAAAGAATGCCTTAAAAAGCAAAATTGGCCAAATGGAAAAGGAGGTTCAAAAACTCAGTGAGGAAAATGATTCCTTCAAAATTAAAATGGAACAAATGGAAGCTAATGACTCAATGAGAAATCAAGAAATTATAATACAAAACCAACAGAATGAAAAAAAATAGAAGACAATGTGAAATAACTCATTAGAAAAACAACTGACCCAGAAAACAGATCCAGGAGAGATAATTTAAAAATTATTGGACTATCTGAAAGCCATGACCAAAAAAAGAGCCTAGACATCATCTTTCAAGAAATTATCAAGGAAAACTGCCCTGATATTTTAGAACTAGAGGATAGAATAGAAATGGAAAGAATCCACCAACTACCTCCTGAAAGAGATCCCCAAATGAAAACTCCTAGGAATATTATAGCCAAATTTCAGAGTTCCCAGGTCAAGGAGAAAATCTTGCAAGCATTCAGATAGAAACAATTCAAGCATTGTAGCAACACAATCAGGATAATACAAGATTTAGCAGTTTCTACATTAAGGGATCAGAGGGCTTGAAATATGATATTCTGGAGGTCAAAGGAGATAGGATTACAGCCAAGAATCACCTACCCAGCAAAACTGAGTATAATCCTTCAGGGGAAAAATGGATATTCAATGAAATAATGGACTTTCAAGCATTTTTGATGAAAAGACCAGAGCTAAATAGAAAATTTGACTTTCAAATACAAGACTCAAGAGAAGCATGAAAAGGTAAACAGGAAAGAGAAATCATAAGGGATTTATTAAAGTTGAACTATTTACATTGGTACATGGAAAAATATTTGTAACTCATGAGATCTTTGTCAGTATTTATATATATGTATATATTATATATATATATACACACATAGAGAGACAGAGACAGAGACAGAGACAGAGAAAGAGACAGAGGGCACAGGGTAAGTTGAATATGAAGAGATGATATCTAAAAGTAAAATTAAGGGGTTATAGAGGAATGTACTGGGAGAAGGAGAAAGGGAGAGGTAGAATGGAGTAAATTATCTCACATAAAACAGACAAGAAAAAGCTTTTACAGTGGAGGGGAAACAGGGGAAGGTGAGAGAGAATAAGTGAATCTTATTTTCATCAGATTTGGCTTAAGGAGGGAATGACATACACACTCAGTTGGGTATGGAAATCTATCTTACCCTACAGGAAAATGGGGGGGAAAGAGATAAGAGGGGGGGTGATGAAAGGAGTGCAGATTGGGGAAGGGGGTAATCAGAAGCAAACATTTTTTTTTTGGCTAGGCTAGGGTTAAGTGACTTGCCCAGGGTCACACAGCTAGTGAATGGTATGTGTCTGAGGCCTGATTTGAACTCAGGTTCTCCTGACTCCAGGGCTAGTGCTCTATTCACTGCGCCACCTAACTGCCCCTGAAGCAAACACTTTTGAGAAGGGACAAGGTCAAAGAGAAAATAAAATAAATGGTGTGGGGAGGGATAGGATGGAGGGGAATATGGTTAGTCTTTTACAACATGACTATTATAGAAGTGTTTTGCATGACTACATATATATATAACCTATATTGAATTGCTTGCCTTCTCATTGAGGGTGGGTGGGGAGGGAAGAAGGAAGAGAATTTGGAACTCAAAATTTTGAAAGTGAATGTAAAAATTATTTTTACAAGCCACTGGGAAATAAGATATACAGACAAAGGGGTATCGAAATCTATCCTGCCCCACAGGAAAATAGAAGTGGAAGAGGATAAGAGGAGGCGTGATAGAAGGGAGGGCAGATTGGGGGAAG
>NW_020950172.1:4311465-4404532 GCF_900497805.2 Vombatus ursinus | reverse complement strand
AGAGAGAGAGAGAGAGAGAGAGAGAGAGAGAGAGAGAGAGAGAGAGAGAGAGAGAGAGAGAGAGAGAGAAAGAGAGAGAGAGAAAGAGATAAAGATCCAGGCACAAAGCTTCAGAGATGCAATGTGGGAACTCTGGAATAGAGGCAGGAGGCCTGGGTTTGAATCTTATCTCTGACACTTGCCAGCTCTACGATAACCCTGGGCAAGTTGCTTAAGCTCACTTCTTTAGAGATCAATTTTGCAAGGCCTTGGGTGTCAGAATGAGGAGCTTATTAATTACCTGTTGGGTAATGTTAAATTGAGCAGAGGGTGGAAGAGATTGAATCGATGTAGTGGGAAGATCACTTTGATGACCATGTGGAGGATGTTTGGAGGAGGCAAGAGACTGAAGATAGAGCACCCAGGCAGCAGGAACATGCTGTTGTCTCAGGGGAAGAAATAGAGCATGAACTAAAGTGTTAGCTGGGGGAGTCTTGAAGGAGAAGATCACTTGCTGTCTCCGTGACACATAGCAAGGCCCGTAGGGCGCTTTGCCCATGCACTGAATGGCCCCTCTCTGCCGGCTGCTCCTGTTCTCACATCTGCTCCTTGAGCCCTTCAGTTCCTCTTCCTATAATGCTGCCGGCTGTCGCATTTCATTTCTGCCCAACTGCCTGCTCCCAGCGTGCTTTTCTAAGTCGCTCGTCTCCCACTGCCATGTGATCACACAGGCTGCCCTTTGCCTGGAATGCTGTTCCTCCCTACCCCCGAATCTTAGAATGCCTCGCTTTCTTTGAGGCTCAGTTCACGTGTCCTCTCCTACAGGAAGTCTTCCTTCATCCCCGGACTTCTTAGCACTTTCTTAGTCCTCCTGAACTCTGAGTACAAACACACATGCTGACTCATTTTATCCCCCAGTCAAGACATGAGTCTATTGGGCACAGGGACTGCTATTTTTTTCCCCTATATTCCATTTCCCAGCACACTAACATGCATGACAGACACTTCATAATTACTTGTTTTAGTGAATAATTACTTTTAACTAGCCATAGTATGGGAAACTAGGAAGCTGAACTTTTAAAAACTATGTGTAAGATAAAAGCAAACAGGTCCTGAATTAAAGCCTGAGGAACATTCCTGGAAAAATATATATATATATATATAAATATATATGTATGTATATCAGTTTTGATAAAGCAACATGACAACACCTTCACTGGCTACTCACAAGACCTTTTTTCTCTCTTATATAGAGGAGACCTAGAGATCCATAGAATCTGGAGCTGAAAGGGGCTTTTGAGATTATAGTCTAGTCCAGTAGTGGGGAACCTGCAGCCTCAAGGCCACATGTGGCCTTCTAGGACCTTGGGTGCAGCCTTTTGACTGAGTCTAAGTTTTACAGAATAAATCCTTTTATTAAGGAGATTTGTTCTGTGAAGCTTGCCTTTAGTCAAAGGGCCACACTTGAGAACTTAGGGGGCCACATGTGGCCTCGAGGCTGCAGATTCCTCAGCCCTGTCTAGTCTAAACTCATTTTACAGGTGAAACTACAGCCTGGCAAAGGAAAGTGAATTAGCCAGTGACATGACAAGTTACTAGTACTTTGTATTTCTCAGTTATTTTCTGGATATCTGAGATCACTGAATAACTGCATTCTGTGCATGTGTACAGGCATGTGCATATATGTGCACACACTTGCGATACATATTCACATACACATGTGTTGCATGTATACACATGTATAAACATTATATGCCTACATAAACCCATGTATTCACATGTATACACACATGTGCAC
Organism: Vombatus ursinus; assembly: GCF_900497805.2. Lineage (NCBI taxonomy): Eukaryota > Metazoa > Chordata > Mammalia > Diprotodontia > Vombatidae > Vombatus > Vombatus ursinus. The sequence goes on along the minus strand of NW_020950172.1, from coordinate 4,402,755 downwards.
ATGTCTGTGTGCATATGTGATTGTGTGTGTGTGTGTGTGTGTGTGTGTATATATATACCCTATATATATATATGTATGTATATATATATATATACATCTATACACATGCATACATAAATCCCAATCCACAAATAGAAGTTTAGGAATAGGAGCTCAACGTGAGTGAACAGCATGATATGGCAGGATATACTATTAATTAATCTGCATTTAGAGAAATATAACTTTCATGAATGAGGAAAGCATGTTGCTGTTGTTATTAATTTATATAGTAGTTTAAAGTTTCAAAGTGTTTTATGTATACTATTGATTTTGATCCTCACAACAACCCTGTGAGGTAAATGCTATTGTTTTCCCTATTTCAGAAATAAAGAACATTGAACTGAGAGAGGTTAGGGCACTTGGCCGGGATCACACAGCTAGTTAGTGTGCGAAGCAGGATTTGAACTCCTCTTCCTGAGCCCAAGACCAGGTCTCTACCCACTGAACTACCCAGCTGCCTCAGGATGATAGTCATGATAGTAGGGTAGTATAGCTAGATGGCAGTCCCTCTGTTTTCTGCTCTGGTCAAACTTCACCTATAATATTGTGTTTCATTCTCGGCACGACAGGTTAGGAAAATCACTGATAAACTGGGGTGGGGGTGAGGTTTAAGAAAAGGTTAAAGCATCAGATACTGTGCCATATGAAGATCATTTGAAAGCAATAGGGTTGATTAGTCTGAAAGAGAGAAGACTGAGGAGGTGAGGAGGGGATGCTCCTTTTTGGTTTGTGTTCTAAGGGATGGCATGTAGAAGGCAGCCTGCCTGCAGACTGCTTGGTCACAGATGCAGAGCTAAGAGTAATAGGGAGGGACTAAAGTGGGATGGGGTTGCAGGAAAGCAGAATTCAGTTTGCTGTAAGGAAGAACTTCCTAACAACTAAAGCTTCCCCAGAGTGAAATGGGCTGTATCGGGGGTTGAGACATCTGAATTGTTAAGAGGTCTTTAAATAGGGTCTTGATAACCATCGACTTAATGTAATCTCCTTGCATGAAGGGGTCTGTTTCATTTTTTATACTTTTGTCCTCAGCACCAAGTACAGTGCCTAGCACAGTAAGTACTTAATACATTCTTGCTGATTGATTGAGTGATTGGGGTTGTAGAGTGGCTTCCTGCATGGCTATTGGGTAGATTCAATGGTCTCTGAAGCCTTCCCTGACCCTATGCTTTTCTGATTTTGTAGAAAAGGATGGGACACTGGGAGCTAAAAACAATAGTATTCTGATGTCCAAGATGAAATAGAGATGTCAAAAGCCCCATAAATATCCTGACCATCGGCCTTCTGGTCCCTTATGTAAATGACGTCATTTCTTAGAATCGTGAAGGGAACCCCGGCTCAGTGCTAGCTAGGTTCACTGTGGCTGAGTTAGCATACAATGAAGTATTAAATGAAGTCACAAAGATGACCAACAGGAATTTATAAAAATGATGGAGACAAGAAAGGATATTAAAAATGCAGAGCCAGATGAAATAGATGGCAGAGACAAATAATGAAAAATAGTCAGAGAGATAAAAAGGATATTAAAGGAACAATGAGAAAATTGAAATAGATATATGTATCAAGAGATGCTAAACACATTTCTAAAAAGATTTTCCACCACACACTAGAAGAAGATCAGTGAAGGATGAAGTGGAAACATTTCAAAATGGAATAAGAAAAGGGGAAGCAGGAATAGGGCTGCAGCTAAGGCATTAAATTAACTCTTCTTTCATGTGATATCTACTATTTATGAGCGAGTGAGGCAATCATGCCACATCCTATCAGCTGGGTGGCCACTCACTCGATGGTTTTAAAAAGCAATGAAGCCAAGGCTTTCCATTTGGACAATTCCCACTGAATCTTTCAGGCAAAGTGATGATGACTACAGTCATGCAAATGGGGATGAAAGGTCAAAAAGGAACAAGGCAAATGAGTCAGCCAGCTTTGCAACAGTAAAATGACATTGAGTGCCTTATGAAACCCCAGAGAGTGAATAAGTGATGGTATCAAGACAATTCAGCTCAGAAATACTGCGTTCCTACTATATGCAAGGTTTGGAGGTTGGCTCATCAGGGATTAAAAAGACAAACACTCGATGCTCTGGCATCAAACAGTGAACAGTATTGTATAATCTAAGAGGTTCTGGCAGACCCTGCTCATTGGATCCTTGGAGCATCTTTGAGAGGAAGGTAAAGCAGGGGCTCTCTCACCATATTCCAGATGGGAAAGGTGAGACTTGAAGAGGTTACAGACCATGAGCATAATCTTCCTTACATCAGGAATCAATGGAAGAGCCAACAACTGTACTCAGAATTTCTGTCTCCAAATATGCTGTTCTTTCAAATGCCTTACTCTGATTTCTGATAATGAGGAGGAAGAGGAATGAGAGAGAGAGAGAAGATAAAGTGGAAAAGGAAGAGGAAAACAAAGAGGAGAAAAAAGAAGGATAAATGTGGGAGGATGAAAAGGAGGCAGAAGGGGATGGAGGAGGATGAAGGAAAGTGATAGAAAGGGGGGAAGAGCTAGAGGTGAAAGTGGAGAAGAAGAAATGTTCCCCTGCATATCACTATAACCTTCATTTTTTAGCTTTTTGCTCACATGTCCCTGTCATTACATCAAAGTGTCCAAACCACACTAAACCATCCGTAGCACAAATGAAAAAAAAAAGCACAAATTAACTATCAAAATATTTAATCTACGTGATTCTGAAAATTTGGACTTTTCCTTATCTCCATGGATTCTGGAAATATCTGGAATTGTGAGTTTGGAGAATTGATTTAGTTAGAAGAGTGTCATAGCCACAAGTTTGAGGTATCCTTTAGGTCTCTGGTGTCTTGAACATTCCATGACCTTGGATCTCTACCAAAGCTGATCAGGTCAAGTACCCAGGACTTGGAGAGAATCTGAAAGACCAGCTCCAAGAAAAGGAAACACTTGGGTGAGAGAAGTTTTTGCTTCTTCTCATAGACATTCTGTTGTGACCTGGACATGACCAAAACAGTGTGAGGGGCAGAACTTCACTATGAGGGGAGAAGCAGGATAGAATATACTCAAAATTAATTCCATGAACCAATTGACCATATTCCATCTACTAAAAAAAAAGAAAAAAAAAAGTATACTTGGAGGTCCCCTAGGAGGGGACCCAGGTCTAAATCTTGGCTCTGCCATCTTCTACCTGTGCAGCTTTGGGCAAGTCCCTGCTTATCTCTAGCCCTCATTTTCCTCCATAAAATAGCATTCTGAACTAGACTATATTTAAGTTAGCTTCCAGCTCTGAGGTGTTTCAAATCTCTATCCACTGCAAGTAAACTACAGCTATTGTTCCAACAAGCTTTTCCCAATAAGTAGATACACAACTATTTCAAACCCTCTTTGGACCTTAGTTATGTTCATGAGGACTGATAGGATGATTTAAAAGAGATAGATTCTTACGTAAAGAGTGTATTTTTATCCCTTGTAAATTTATTTATACGTGTGAAATATGTATGCATTGCAACAAAAAATCTCTTGGAGAGTTGTCAAATATTAAGGCATCACTTCCCTAACTACTGACCTTGATATTCACATTGAGTGGATAACTAAAGTGCCCTGCCCAACCCAACACCAATGTTGGCTCTCAGGGAAGGTGGTATCTGCACAGTGATCCTGATGGCAGCAGAAAAGGTCTGCCAACTCCCCATATGTCTCCCCATGTTGCAGAGACAGAATAGGCAGCTTTTGGGATAAAGTATCCGATTTTCATCCAGATGTGTTTTCTCCCAATGGGAACTACTTGAGATACTGATAATACCTCCAAGTTCAGGTCTGAAAATCACAGAGTAGAGGAAAAGAAAATCTAAGGGTTGTGCCATCAAAACTTCTTGCAAAGAGTAGTGAGATTAGAATTATGGTAGCCATGTCTCTATGTTTCCAAAATGCTTTGCCTACTTTAAATCCCATATTGTCCTGGCCTTACCTTCTTTTTTTATTAATTTATTTTGATTTATCAACAATCACTTCCACATGCTTTTGAGTTTAAAATTTTTCTCCCCCTTCCTCCGCACCACCCTCCCCCAGATGGCGCACAATCAGATATAGGCTATACATTTATATTCCTATTAAACATATTTTCACATTAGTGATGTTGTAAGTAAAAATTAAAACCAATAGGAGGAACCTTCAGAAAGGGGAAACAACTCAACAGAAGAGAAAAAAAATAGCAATTCAACTTCCATAGTTCTTTCTTTGGATGTGGATAGCATTTTCCATCACGAGGCCTCTGGAGATGTCTTAGATCTTTGTATTGCTGGGAAGGGTTAAGTTTATCAATATTAGTCATCGCACAATGTGGCTGTTATTGTGTACAACGTTCTCTTGGTTCTACTCACTTTACTCAGCATCAGACCATACAAGTTTTTCCAGGTTTTCTGAAGTCAGTCTGTTCATCATTTATTATAGCACAATAGTATTCCATCACATTCATATACCACAGCTTGCTCAGCCATTCCTCAATGGATGGGCATCCTCTCAATTTCCAATTCTTTGTCACCACAAAAAGAGCTGCTATGAATATTTTTGTACATGTGGGTCCTTTTCCCATTTGTATGATCTCTTTGGGATATAACCCTAGAAGTGCTATTGCTAGGTCAAAGGGTATGCACATTTTTATAGCCTTTTGGGCATAACTCCAAATTGCTCTCCAAAATGGTTGGATCATTTCACAACTGCACCAACAATTCATTAGTATTCCAACTTTCCCACATCTTCTTCAACATTTATTATTTTCCTGTTTTGTCATGTTGGCCAATCTGATAGGTGTAATGTGGTACCTCAGAGTTGTTTTTATTTACATTTCTCTAATCAATAGTGATATAGAGCATTTTTTCATATTTTTTCATATGACTATAGATGGCTTTAATTTCTTCATCTGAGAACTGTCTGTTCATATCCTTGGACCATTTATCAATTGGGGAATGGCTTGTATTCTTATACATTTGACTTAATTCTCTATATATCTTAGACATGAGCTGACCTTACCTTCTAAGAATAAGACTTGGAGGGGGGCAGCTAGGTGGTGCAGCGGATAGAGCACCGGCACTGGAGTCAGGAGGACCTGAGTTCAAATCCGGCCTCAGATCAAACACTTGACACTTACTAGCTGTGTGACCCTGGGCAAATCACTTAACTCCAACTGCCTAAAAAAAAAATACTTGGAGGGAAAGTTCTTAGGTCTAAGACTATCCCTCATTGGTAGATGGTATGCCCCACCAGGAGTTCCCTACCCCCAGGAAATTACAAGGGTTGTTCCTATCCCTACCCAGCCTATAGAGTTAGTAGCACTATGACCACAAAGAAAAACAACAGAGGTGAGGAAAGGAGGAGGGAGACCTTCGAGGCACACGGGCTTCTCATCATGCATTTTGTGCCTTTGTGCCTCTTCCTCTGAGCAATTATTTTTTAAGTTGTACATTGCAGTTTATTCATGGCCTAACTATCGACACGGGGAAAGCACCAAAAAGGATAATCATAACACACTATGTTGTTGTTGTTGTTTAGTCTTTCAGTCATGTGTGACTCCGTGTGACCTCATGGACTTTGTTCACGGGGTTTTCTTTTTTTTTCTTTTTAAAATTTTTTTATTAATTTATCTTGATTTATCAATAATCACTTCCATATGCTTTTGAGTTTAAAATTTTTCTCCCCCTTCCTACCCACCACCCTCCCCAAGACGGCACACAATCTGATATAGGCTATACATTTACATTCATATGAAACATATTTTCACATTAGTGACGTTGTAAGTAAAAATTAAAACCAATAGGAGAAACCATCAGAAAGAGGAAACAAAACTCAACAGAAGAGAAAAAAAATAACAATTCAGATTTCATAGTTCTTTGTTTGGGTGTGAATAGCATTTTCCATCACAAGGCCTCTGGAGATGTCTTAGATCCTTGTATTGCCAGGAAGGGTTAAGTTTATCAATATTAGTCATCACACAATGTGGCTGTTATTGTGTACAACATTCTCTTGGTTCTGCTCACTTCACTCAGCATCAGACCATGCAAGTCTTTCCAGGTTTTTCTGAAGTCAGTCTATTCATCATTTCTTATAGCACAATACTATTCCATCACATTCATATACCACAACTTGCTCAGCTATTCCCCAATTGATTGGCATCCTCTCAATTTCCAATTCTTTGCCTCCATGAAAAGAGCTGCTATGAATATTTTTGTATATGTAGGTCTTTTTCCCATTTGTGTGATCTCTTTGGGATATAACCCTAGAAGTGCTATTGCTGGGTCAAAGGGTATGCACATTTTTATAGCCCTTTAGGCATAGTTCCAAATTGCTCTACAAAATGGTTGGATCATTTCACAATTCCACCAACAATGCATTAGTGTTCCAATTTTCCCACATCTTCTCCAACATTTATCATTTTCCTGTTTTGTCATGTTGGCCATTCTGTTAGGTTAGATGTGGTACCTCAGAGTTGTTTTGATTAGCATTTCTCTAATCAACAGTGATTTAGAGCATTTTTTCATATGACTATAGATGTCTTTAACTTCTTCATCTGAGAACTGTCTGTTCATATCCTTTGACCACTTATCATTTGGGGAATGGCTTGTATTCTTATCAATTTGACTTAATTCTCCATATATTTTAGAAATGAGGCCCTTATCAGAGAGACTCGTTGTAAAAATTCTTTCCCAATTTTCTACCTTCCTTCTAGTCTTAGTTGCATTGACTTTGTGCAAAAACTTTTCAATTTAATGTAATCAAAATTATCTATTTTGCTTTTCGTAATGTTCTCTATCTCCTGTTTGGTCATGAATTCTTCTGCTCTCCATAGATCTGACAGGCAAACTATTCCTTGCTCTCTGTTTGCTTATAATATCAGCCTTTATATCTAAATCATGTCCCCATTTTGACTTTATTTTGGTATATAGTGTGAGATTTTGGTCTATACCTAGTTTCTGCCATACTCTTTTCCAGTTTTCCCAGCAGTTTTTGTCAAAAAGTGGGCTCTTATCCCAGAAGCTGGGGTCTTTGGGTTTATCAAATAATATATTACTATAGTCATTGACTACTGTGTCTTACATACTTAACCTATTCCAATTATCCACCACTCTATTTCTTCGCCAGTACCAAGCAGTTTTGATGATTGCTGCTTTATAATACAATTTAAGATCTAGAATGACTAGGCCACCTTCCCCTGAATTTCTTTTCATTAGTTCTCTTAATATTCTGAACCTTTTTTTCTTCGAAATGAATCTTGTTATTATTTTTTCTAACTCTGTAAAATAATTTTTGGTAGTTTGATTGGTACGGCACTGAATAAGTAAATTAGCTTAGGTAGAATTGTCATTTTTATTATATTAGCTCGGCCTACCCATGAGCAACTGATGTTTTTTCCAGTTATTTAGATCTGATTTTATTTGCGTGAAAAGTGTTTTGTAATTGTGTTCATAGAGTTCCTGGGTTCATTTCGGGAGGTAGACTCCTAAATATTTTATAATGTCTGTAGTAAGTTTAAATAGAATTTCTTTTTCTATCTCTTGCTGTTGGGCTTTGTTGGTAATATATAGTAATGCCAATGGTTTATGTGGGTTTATTTTATAGCCTGCAACTTGGCTAAAGTTGTTTATTATTTCAATTAATTTTTTACTTGATCCTCTGGGATTCTCTAAGTATAACGTCATGTCATCTGCAAAGAGTGATAGCTTTGCTTCTTCTTTGCCTATTCTAATGCCTTCAATGTCTTTTTCTTCTCTTATTGCTAAAGCTAACGTTTCCACTATGATGCTGAATAACAGTGGTGATAATGGACATCCTTGTTTCACCCCCAATCTCATTGGAAATGCTTCTAGCTTGTCCCCATTACATATGATGCTTGCTGAAGGTTTTAGGTAGATGCTGTTTATTAGTTTAAGGAAGACTCTATTTATACCCATGCTCTCTAGTGTTTTTAATAGGAATGGGTGTTGTATTTTGTCAAAAGCTTTTTCTGTATCTATTGAGATGATCATGTGGTTTCTGTTAGTTTTGGTGTTGATATGATGGATTATGCTGATAGTTTTCCTTACATTGAACCAGACCTGCATTCCTGGTATAAATCCTACCTGGTCATAGTGTATTATTCTCGTGATAAGTTGCTGTAATCTATTTGCTACTATTTTGTTTAAAATTTTTGCATCTATATTCATTAGAGAAATTGGTCTATAATTTTCTTCCTCTGTTTTGACTCTTCCTGGTTTAGGTATCAGCACCATATTTGTATCATAAAAAGAATTTGGTAAGATTCTTTCTTTACCTATTTTATCAAATAGTTTATATAGTATTGGAATTAATTGTTCTTTAAATGTTTGATAGAATTCACATGTAAATCCATCTGGCCCTGGAGATTTTTTCCTAGGGAGTTCATCAATGGCTTGTTCAATTTCTTTTTCGGAGATGGGGTTATTTAAGTATTTTACTTCCTCTTCTGTTAATCTGGGCAATTTATATTTTTGTAAATATATATCCATTTCACTAAGATTCCATGGGGTTTTCTTGGCAAAGATACTGGAGTAGGTTGCCATTTCCTTTTGCAATGTGTCCCCATTTTACAGATGAGGAACTGAGACAAACAAGGGTTAATTACCTCATCTAAGATCACATAGGCAGCAAGTGTCTGAGGCAAGATTTGAATTCCGATCTTCTTGATTCCAGGTCTTGTGCTCTATCCACTGCACAGCCTCGATATCCCAAACGTGCTATACATACGTATAATGTATATTATTGAAATATCACTACTAGACATATATCCTAAAGATACCAAAGAAAGACAGAAGGAACTCATAGGCACAACACTATTTCTAGCAGCTTTTCCTGTGAGAGGAAAGAGCTGGAGGTTAAGGAGGTGCCCATTAATTAGAGGAATGGCTGAAGAAATCATAGCATATGAATATACTGAAATACTAATATATCATAAGAACTTGCCAAAATGATGGTTTGAGAAAAATCTGGGAAGACTTATATGAATTGGGGCAGTGGAATGAGCAGAAGCAGAACAATGCCTATAATGGTAACAACATTATGAAAGTCCCTACCACCAGTAACAACATTTTACAAGCTTTAAGTTCTCTGATTATTGCAATGACTTACTAGGATTTCAGAGACCAAGTAATGAAGCAGGCCACCCACCTCCTGAGGCTAGAGATACAAGATACACAACGAGAAGCCATTTTTGGACCTGTCTGGTCTAGGGATTTTTTTTTTTTTTGACTAATGGTAATGTGAGAAAAATGTATCATCACAAGCTGAGATCTTTTTGTTTGTTTGCTTGTTTGTTTTTTGGTCAAATCACAGCAGCTCAAGAAATGCATCCCGGAGTCATGGCATGGGGGGGCATTCCGTTGTAACACAATTTGTGATAACAAATACTGAAATGATTTTATCTTCAGCCCAGAAAGCCCAAGTACACCATATGAGGTGGAAGGAGAAGAAAGCAGGCTCTGAATTTGCCCCCAATTTGGGCAGGAAGAACATCCATCCCGGCATTCTCACCTCTCGCCCTTCTCAGCAGAAACAAATGTTCTGAAGACAATCTAGTTGTTAAAAATTCAGTGGCATCCAACCACAATGAGAAATTTTAACATTAAACCATTTTTTGTTGTATAATAAACACTTATTGCCAGCTAGATTCTGTCACTGTCGACTCTGAGTATCCTTTGCCTTTTTCTTTTTTTTTTCCAGTTAAAAAACAGTTAGCATAAATACTAGAATAAATCAAGTTCAGATCATCACCTTAATGTGAAATTAAGGGTTTGATTTTAATTTGTGGGCTGGGTTCCATCCAGAGCTAATTATCCCCAATGTCGTGTGGACTTCCCAGCCTCCTCCTTATGGATCTGGTTGCTTGGTTGTCTGCAGCAGTGACATTAGGGAGGATTAACTTCATGTTGGGCATAAGAGGTCTTCTTAATAATGGAGCTTTCACTTGCTTTCATGTCCTGAGCATCTCTTAGTATGATGGTGGCTAGGGACATATATGTTTCATAAAAGCCACATTGGGTCAACTCCATGACCTCTATAGTACTTTACTTATTCTGGGGCACTATATTGGTCTTTCATGGTACTTGACTGAATTATTGGGAGCAACTTGTAAATGTTTAATGTATATCTTCACAAAAAAATAGTAATAATGATCAGAGGTTTCCATTCTTATTGGGTATTAAAATTTGCCAAGAACTTTCCTAATAACATCCCTGTAAAATGGCGAGTACCTTATTATCTCTATTTGCAATATGGTAAACTGAGGCTCAAAGAAGTCAAGTGATGTATTCCAAGTTAAAGTCATTATTAGCCTCATGTTGCTTCTACCTAGTAAGTTCAGAGCATAGACAAGAATTTAATAAGATAGAAAAGTTTGGAGAGGTTCAGATCTAATTGGAGGAAAGTGTTAAGGAGAGAGCACCCTGAAGCAAATAGATTCATTGATATATTGAGTTTCAAAGAGATCATGGGAATCATATCGAGTTTGAAGGGAGCCCAGAGGCCAACTAGAGCAACTCCCTTATTTTACAATGAAAAAAAAGAGACAGGAATTCTGACTCTAGGGCCATTGCTATTACCATTGCACTAATATTTCATTTCTTTCCCAACATTGAAAAAGGCAGTGAGAGTTTTGATGTATCAACTACAAGGGGCATATGGAGAAAGGGAGCCCCCGAGAGTTTAAGTCACTGACTTAAATTCACAGTAAAGTTGTCATAGACGTGAAGTTAAAGTTCAAAATCTTCTAAACCTGGACTTCTGGGAAATGGGATTAGCGAGCTGTCCATGGGGATGTCACTGCTTTATTGACTGTCACAATTTAATTCATTGACTTCAGCCAATTATCTGAGAAATTAGTCCCATTGTTGGAGGGGGCAAAGGGAAACACACAGGCAAGGAGTATGAGGAGCTCCCCTCCACATCTGGAAAAATGGAAGAGAGGAACAGCTGAAACTTGTGGGAGTATGGAAACAGAATCTGTCTCAAAAGGAATTCAATGAACCCCAAAGGAAACAACACTGTATGTGTATGTTAATTACTCCATAACAATGGCTCTCAAATGTTTTGGTCTCAGGATCATTTTGCACTCTTAAAAATTATTGAAGACCTTAAGGAGATTTTGTTTATGTGGGTGATAACTATTACTCTTCAGTGTATTATAAATCAAAACTGATTAATTTTAAAAATATTAATTCATTTAAATGTAAATAAAAACCCATTACTTATTAACATAAATAACTTGCTTTTATTTTTCAAACTTATTTTCCAAAATAAAACAAAACAAAATTGTGAGAAGAGTACCTCTGTTTTACTGATTTTTGCAAATCTTCCTAATGTCTGGCTTAATAGAAGACAGCCGGATTCTTGTATTTGCTTCTACTTTGAATCTCTTGCAATATGTTGTTTCAGTTGAAGTTTACAAAGAAAATCTGGCCTCACATAGATGTATAGCTGGAAAGGGGTGGGGTGAGTATTTTAAAAGTCAAGTAACATGTTAAAATCATTATGAAAATAATTTCCACTTCACAGACCCCCTACAAAGGTGTTGGGAACATTCATGGGTCTGTACCACACTTGGAGAACCTCTGCGGATACCATTGCTGACAAATAGTCATTCAGCATTTGCCTGAAAATCTTTGGTGAAGAGGAATTCACTTCCTCCCGAGGTGTCCCATTCCACCTTTGGACAGTTCTAATTTTAGGAAGTCAGTCTTCGATGTGACCCGAAAATGTCCTCTTTGCGAGTCCTGACCCAACTATAGAAGTGAACAGCTAGCAACTGAGTCCCAGACTTTGGAGAAGCAGATCATAGGATTTCTACAACTTAGTAAAAATTGTCTGACCGTTGCTGTGGCGGGAAAGTTCATCAACCTTGGTCCACAGCCAGTAGGTATCAGGAGCTGTGATGCCCTCAGGATGTCTAATCCCTCATTCTAAACAAAGCCCGATTCCTGAATAGCATAAGAAACTACTTTGTAAGTGGCTAAGGCTAAAGAGTTAATCATCTATTGGCCAAACCTGAAAAGAGGCCCCTCTCTGGCTCAGCTGGTTTTTGGACTGCAAGCCCACCTCTGGGCCTTAACTTGAAGTTTTCTCATCTTGATAGGACCTACAAGACCTTTCACTGGCCTGCGGTGATATTTAAGGCCCCAGAGACCTCACTATGATAAAGTCTTGGAGAAGGACTTGAGTGGAGATGGGGGGGCGGGGTTACCCTTCACTAGTGAACTTCAAGGGCTCTTGTATTTTAAAGAAAATGATGGACGACCTCTTATCAGGAGTATTGGAGAGATGCCATGTCCTTCAAAATAATGACAATTGTTTGGAAAACAGATGCTCTAGTGACCCAGTCCCCAGGAGCCAACTCAAGGTACAGCCCTTTTTAGAAAACAACCACCATAGGGCATCTCCAATCTGAGAAAGCAGGGTGGAGTCAGGAACATTTTTCTTCTATTCCTAATTAGTCATGGCCAGGTGGGTAGACAAGCAGACAGCCCAGTGTGTTTCTGGCCTGAAGCTTTGCCCATCATGACCCCACAGGTCCCTTACTAAAGTGAGGAACTGTTTTTCATGTTGCCCACTCTGGGAGCAATTTCCATATCTATCTGTGGATTTTGCTTCATACTGAGTCCAGAATAAAAGAGCTGAAAGTCCTGGGTGCCTCAGAGTGAGGGTGGGTCATTATTCATAATGTTGAGAAAGTGATGACTCCAGTCAATGTTCTATTAAGTATTGCATGATCAGGCAGAGCCTCGGTTTGTAAAGCTTTATTCCCAAAGCACCAAAGCTGGGTGTCTTTCTACATCTAAGTCCAAGAAGGGATTTATTTCTCTGTGTTCATGGGGGAAGCTTACTGAAGTGTTTCTTCTAATTCCATATGGATTTTAAACAGTGGGGAGCAAGATTATATGAGCTTATGCCCCTTGGCCTTTCTCTTGAATTCAATTACAAAACTCTTTCATTAGGGGGTATAATAGAGCTTCTGGATGTTGAATCTGGGCTGTCAAGTGCATCCTTCTTTCTCCACCATACTAGCTCACATAATGTGAAGGAAATGATTTTTTTCTAGATCCTTCAGGATTCTATGTGGAACCTGTCTTAAGACTGCACTGGAAGGGGCCCAGGCCACTCAGAAGCTAGAACAGACCTACCGATTTACCAATAGTCTGAATGTTTCTTTGAAATCAGATTTCTCAGTCTTAGTACAAAATGGAGTAGGAACCGACAGGAGAGGTCAAGAATCCTGAGACTGTCAATGCCACCAGTCAAACGGTGTAAGTCAATTATGTTTTTTTTGAAAATTTTTAATGTTCTAACCCAAAAGAGCACTATGGAACCTTCTCTGATAACTTAATTTCCACACGGATCTCGACAACGCACTGGGCCTGGAGTCAAGAAGAGCTGAGTTAAAATCCATCCTCAGACACTTATTACCCATGTGACCCTGGGCAAGTCACTTAACCGCTGACCTCCTCCATTACCTCAACTGTAAAAAGGGGATAATAATGATAATAAGGATAATAATACCTCCTGGGGTTGTTTCTAGGATCAAATGAAATAGCATTTGAAAATTCTTAGCACATAGTGAGTACTTAATAAATGCTTTGCTTTCATGATTTCCCTTCTCTCCTTTCACAATCTCTCTGCGTGATCTCCTAAGTTCCTGTAAGTTGTTCAGTTATCATCTCCATGAAGGTCATTCCAAATCTTCATAGGCAATCCTTGTCTCACTCCAGTCCTATAGCACAATATGGCTACTGGACACCTCTGCCTGTTTGCTGCTCAAACTTGATATGTCTAAAGCTGAACCATCAGTTTCTTCCCTACACCTGTTCTTCTTCCTGGCTTCCCTCTTTATATTGAGGGTGTTACCATCCTGAGTCCCCCTGGCTCAGAACTTTGGGAACACTAGATCTTCTATTTCCTTCACCACCCCACTATCTAATCCAGTTGATAAATCCTATTGATCATACTCATACTTGTCTTGTATCCAGACCTACCTCCTCATACCTATTACTGCCATCTTAATGCAGATCCACATCCCTTCTCACATGAGTTACTGTAATAATCCCCCAGACCACATCCATTCTGTTTTAAAGTCCATCTTCCACACAGTTGACAAACCTTCTTCTGATAACATAAATCTAACCATATCACTTCCCTACAGTGGCTTCCTATTACCTCAAGGATAAATTTCAAATGACAGTCTGGCTTATAAGGCCTTCTGCAATCTTGTTCCAATTTCCTTTCAGTTTTATCCAATACTGTCCCCTCTTCATTCAATCCACATCCCAACCCAAATGCACTTCTATCCATTCACCCAAATTGACATGTCATCTCCTACCTCGACCCATTCATATGGGCTGGCCCCAGTCTTAGGATGGATCCTGTCCTTATCTCCATCTGTCATAATACTCATTATTCTTCAAAGTTCAATATAAAGGGCAGTGCAAAAGATTAAAAAAATTGTTACATTTTCCTAGATCAGTCCAGTTGTTAGTGCCATTTCCCTCCTCAAATATCCTTGAAGCTTTTTGGCCTGTGCTTTCTTTGCCCTCATCATTCACTTTTCTATACTTAGATGTGTGAACTTGTCAGAATATCCAGTAGAGTGAAAGCTACTTAAAGGCCAGGGCCTTTTAAAAAAAATCCTATATCCACAGTGCCTAATAATTGCTTTAGGTATATTACCTCCTTAATAACACTTATTGGATTTAATTTAATTAAATACCTCTCTTCTCTGAACTTACCACAGATTCATGTAATGTTTGAGTGGGAAGGATCCTTAGGGGATATTTGTTCCAACCCATTCACGTTTTAGAGAAGGTAATTGAGTTTCATAATGGGGAACTGACTTCCTTAAGGTCACACAGACAGTAAGCATCAGGACTAGGATTTGAATTCAGATCTTTTGGCTAGGTTGCTTAGCCCCAAGTCCCAGAAGTCTTCCCCCTACTTTGGTGTCTAACACAACACTTATGCACTCTCTCTCTCTCTCTCTCTCTCTCTCTCTCTCTCTCTGTCTCTCTCTCTCTCTGTCACACACACACACATCCACATACACATCTAATCCTTGATTACTTATCCACTTTCTTCTATTGTTCTCACATTATTTTCAGTTTGTGAATCTCTCTCTCTATAACCAGGCTGTTAGCCCCTGGGGGGCAGCAGTTTTGGCTTACATATCTTTGTATTGTCCACAATGCTGAAATCAAGATTAGGATTGACAATGGGGTTTTAAGAAAAATTTGGCTGACAGAAAATTAGAATGGGTTTGTATACATCTACAAAATGACATTCCTATTGAAAAGGCATATTTCAAATGAAGTAAGACTCTTCTGGTCTTCTTAGAGCATGCACTCCTCAGCTGGGTCTTTTAGACGTGGGTCTAAGAAAACAGTCAATTTCTTAAATTGACCATAATCTCACTGTATACTTACCCCAAAGCTCTTCTTTTTCATTGTTTATTTTTAACATTCATTTTTTAAAAATTGAATTCCAAATTCTTTCCTTTCTACTTCTCCCCGTACCTGCTGAGAAGGCAAGCAATATAATATCAATTATACATATGAAATCATGCAAAACCTGTTTCTGCATTAGTCATGTTGCAAAAAGAAAACAAGAAAAAGCAAGAAGTATAAAATGAAAAGGGTCTGCTTCAGTGTGCACTTGGAGTCTGTTGGTTCTCTGTCTGGAGGCAGATAGAATTTTTCATCATGGGTCCTTTGGAATTGTCTGGGATCAGAATTATCTTAATTAAAGTAGCTAAGTCTTTCACAGTTGATCCTCATTACAATATTCCTGTTACTGTACACAATGTTCTTCTGATTCTGCTCAGTTCACTTTGCAGCAACTGAAATAAGTCCTCCAATTTTTTTTTTCCTGATGGCATCCTGCTGGTCATTTCTTATAGAACAACACTATTTTATCACATTCATACACCACAATGTGTTCAATCATTTCCCAATTGGTGGGCATCCCCGTAATTTCAATTCTTTAACACCACAAAAAGAGCTGCTAGAAATATTTCTCTCTATATAGGACCTTTTCCCTTTTAAAAAATCTCTTTGAGATATAGACGTACTAGTGGTATTTCTGGTTCCAAGGGTATGAATAGAAATGCCGATTACTTTTATAGATTTATTTTATATCCTGCAACTGAAGTTCATTGTTTCAATTGTTTCTTTTTTTTAGTTGATTCTCTAGGCTTCTCTCAGTATACCATCATAGAGTGATAGTTTTTTTTTCTCTGCTGTCTATTTTTATTCTTTCAGTTTCTTTTTCTTGTCTTCTGGTTATAGCTAGTATTTCTAATACAATACTGAATAATAGGGGTGATAATGGACATCTGTGCTTCAACTCTGATGTGATTGGAAAGGCATATAATCCTTGCTCTTGGTTTTAGATAGATACTTATCATTTTAAGAAAGGCTTCATTTATTCTTGTACTTTCTAGTGTTTTTTTTTAATAGATATGTGCCATATTTTGTTAAAATCTTTGTCTTCATCTATTGATATAATCATATGATTTTTGTTGTTTTTCTTATTGATATAGTCAACTATGCTGATAGTTTTCCTAATACTGAATCAGCCCTGCATTACAGGTATAAATCCCACGTTATTATAACGTATGACCTTTGTGATCTATTACTGCACTTTCCTTACTAGTAATTTATTACATCAATATTTATTAGGGAAACTGGTCAACAGTTTTCTTTCTCTGTTTTTGCTCTTCTTGGTTGAGGTATCAAAACTATAGTATTTCATAAAAGGCATTTGGTAGGACTCCTTTTTATCTATTCACTTACAAGTCCATCAGGTCCTGGAGATTTTTTTTCCCCTCATGCAGCTTATTTATGACTTCTTCAATTTCTTTTTCTAAAATAAGGTTATTTAAGTATTCTTTTTCCTCTCTAGTAATCTGGGTAACTTATGTTTTTTGTAAATATTTGTTCATTTCTCTTAGATTGCCAGTTTTACTGGTATATAATTGGAAAAATAACTACTAATAATTTATTTAATTTCATCTGCATTGGTGGTATATTTACCCTTTTTATTTTTGATACTGGTAAAATGATTTTCTTCTTTTAAAAAAATCAATTTAATCAATAATTTATTTTATTTTCCCCTAAAACCAGCTCCTAGTTTTATTTATTAATTTACTTTTTTGCTTTTAATTTTGTTAATCTCTTATTTGATTTTGGGGATTTTAATTTTGGTGTTTAATTAAGGATTTCAATTTTTTAGTTTCATGTCCAGCTCATTGATTTGCTCTTTTTTCTCTTTGATTAATATGTATGTTTAGAGATATAAATTTTTGCCTGAGCACTGCTTTGGCTGCATCCAACAAATTTTGTTGTTGTCTCTTTGTTGTTCTTATCTTTAATGAAATTATTGATTGTTTCTGTGGTTTGTTCTTTCATCTACTCATTATGTAGGATTAGATTATTTGGTTTCCAAGTAATTTTTAATTCATGCTTCTACAGACTTTTATTGAATATAATTTTATCACAGTATGATCTAAAAAAGATGTATTTAAAATTTCTGCTTTTATGCATTTGTTTGTGAGGATTTTATGACCTAACACCTGGTTACTTTTTTGTTAAAGTATTATGTACAACTGGGAAAAAGTCATGCTCATTTTCATTACCATATCCGCCCCCCCATAGGTCTGTCATGTCTAGCTTTTCTGCAATTCTCTTCTCTTTAACTTATTTCTTATTTATTTTATGGTTAAATTCATCTAGCTCTATGAAGGGGAAGTTCAATTTCCCCACTAGTATAGTTTTACTAGTTCCTCCTGTAACTCCTTTAATTTTTCCTTTAAGAATTTGAATGCTATGCAGTTTGGTTCATATATGTTTACTATTGATATTACTGTATTGTCTATCATACCTTTTAGCAAAATGTAGTTTCCCTGCTCTCTTCTAATTAGGTCTATTTTTGCTTTTGCTTTGTCTGAGATTATGATTGCTATCCTTAACTTTTTACTTAAGCTGAAGTATAATAGATTCTACTCCAGGCCTTTATTTTAACTCTGTATATCTTTCTTTTCAAGTGTGTTTCTTGTAAACAAGATGATGTTGGGTTCTGGTTTCCAACCCATTTTGCTTCCATTTTATGGTTGAATTCACCCCATTTATATTCACAGATATGCTAACTGCTCATTTTCCTCCATTCTTTTTTCTTCTGTTTATCCTTCTCTCTCTTTTTACTCTGTCCCTCTTCAAAAGTCTGTTTTGCTTCTGATTATTACCTTCCTTAATTCACCCTTCCTTTTATCAGGTTCTTCTCTCTTATTCCTTTCCCCATCTTCTTCCCTACTGCGTAAGATAGATTTCTATACCCGATTGTGTGTGTATGTATTTCTTTCCTCTTTAAGCCAATGCACATGACAGTAAAGTTTAAGCACTGTCTGACTCCCTGCCATTTCCCCCCTCCAGTATGAAAGCTCTTTCTTGTGTACCTCTTTTACTTGAGATGATTTCCCCATCCTTCCTCTTGCTTCCCCCTTTTCCCAGTGCATCCCTCTTTCTTACCCACCCATTTTTTGAGACCATTCGAACATGATCAGCTCACCCCCATGCCTTCTTTCTATGTAGAGTCCTTTCCTAATAATGATAAAATTCTTAGGGATCACACTTATCATCTTACCCTATAGGAATATAAACAGTTTAACCTTATTTATCCCCTTATTATTTCTCTTTCATGTTTACCTTTTTATACTTCTCTTGAGTCTTGTATTTGAAAGTCAAATTTTTTATTCGGCTCTAGTCTTTTCATCAAGAATGATTGGAATTCTTCTATTTCATTTAATATCATTTTTCCCGAGAAAGATTATACTCAGTTTTGTTGGTTAGGTAATTCTTGGTTGCTTGGAATATTTTCTGTCTGACCTGGGAGCTATGGAATTTGATTGTAACATTCCTGCCTACACTATGTCATCTTAGCTCATTCCACTAACTAAAAAGTTTTAAACAAGATTAAGAGAGGTAAAGTATAGGAGATAATCATTCAAATGGTCACAAAACATCTTGAGCTTTATGTTGAGTTCTAAGCATAAGAAAAGGACTTTGGTAAGTAGAAGCACAACCAGAGGGATAGGGTCAACTGATGTTAAGAAGTCTAAACATGCCATAAAAGGATTGGTTGAAAGAAATTGGGAAAAAAATAAAAAACAAATTGGGAACATTTAATCTGGAGAACAGAAAGCTAGGGAGTGGATGGGCATGAGAGTTACCTCCACGTACTTGAAGGATGTCTTATAGAAGGGAGTTTAGATCTGTTTTTAATGGAAGGAGGGAGAGAGGGAGGGAAAAGGAAACAGAGACAGAGGCAGGGGTCAGACATAGACACAGAGAGAAGATATACAGAGAAAGACAGGCACAGAGAGAGATGATAGGGGCTGCCTGTAAGGTCCCCATCAATGGTGATTTTCAGGTAAAGGCTGAGTGATCACTTCTCAGGGATACTGTAAGGATCCAGGCTAGATCATCTGCCATCCGAGGCCTCACCAACCCTGTTATTCTGCAATCTCAATTTATCAGGGATTAATATGTCCAAAGAGAGTAGGGTTGGAAGATCCTATACCTTTCCCAAGCTCTCTATTTCCTTTTCTGAATGAAAACTGCCCACACTCTGGAGACTGTTTTCAGTATTAATAGTGGCATTGAAGGACCTGCCTTTGTGAACACCACATCTATTATCTGTTCTTGAAGGGGATCTTAGCTCATTCATTTAGTTAGATTACATGC
This sequence comes from Vombatus ursinus, assembly GCF_900497805.2. Taxonomy (NCBI): domain Eukaryota; kingdom Metazoa; phylum Chordata; class Mammalia; order Diprotodontia; family Vombatidae; genus Vombatus; species Vombatus ursinus. The sequence goes on along the minus strand of NW_020950172.1, from coordinate 4,382,968 downwards.
AGGTATCTGTCAGGGAGAAGATTTATTGGACTTTTAACCATCAGGTAAGAAAGACAGTATTGAACTTTCTATTCTGGTACCCTTTCTGAACAAGTTCAATATCGTGTTATTCTTGTCAGTTTCTGAAGGTTGGCAGCATCTTTCACTTGTCAGTATCGAGCTGATATTCATAATCCAAACAACTCTCTGCCTGTCAAGGGTGGAGTGGGGAGGAACAAGTCACCTCTGATTCCCAGATAGCAAACAAGGTGTGAAAGTGATTATGACCCGGAAAAGAAATTGGCCAAAGGTGGGAAGGCAGAGAGTAATGAGGAATGGTCCCTCAAAGACTGAGGCTTATGGATCAGACTAAATATTTCACTCAGAGTATTTAATATGGAGAGAAGCAGGGTGGATGTCAGTATTCTGAAACCAAGTAGCAATGATGACTGATCAAAGTTGTGGGAAAAGCCTCAAAAGCTGAGAAAGGATGTAGGATACCTATAGAGCATGAAGTGTGGAAAATAGGCAGATCCCCTCAGTTGTTCCTAGGTACCCAGGGAATGTGCAAAGTTCTATAAGCCTTTTCTTCTGTCATGTCCATGTTGAGAACATCCTCTGTGGAGGAAAAACATGATCTCAGAGCCTGAAGAGATCTTGGAAGTCATTTCACCTCCCCCCTTGCCTACTAGAATCCTTTCTTTCCTTCAAGCATCTGCTCAAGAAACACCCTCTACATGAAATCTTTCCTGAACCCCTCCCCCCAGGCTTCCAGTGCCCTACTTCATCTCCCCCACAAAATAAAATACTTGCAGTTATTTTGAAAATTTTTTTGTCTGTAAAGATCCATGTACATGCTTCTTAAAATAATATGCAAGTTTCTTGAGGACAAGGACTGTTACAATTCTGTCTTTACATCCCCAGTGTAGAGTATGTGGTTGAAGGTTAACAAACTGTGCTGATCGAACTTCCACTCAACAGGTGTCTCTGATAGTTCATCAGTCAACCTTTGCCTGAAGGCCCACAGTGGGGGAGGACCCCCTATATCCCAAGGCAGGCCACTCCATTGTATGGACAGAGATTGCAGGTGAAGAAGGCTTGGGTTTCTCCCAGTCTATGCTAATAATTTTAGTACCTATGCTGAATAGTTCCCAAATACATTGAGAAAGGAGCACCCCTCCACCACTGCCCTTCTCTTCCCCTACTGGTGCTTTCTAACAGATTATCGTAGACCTAAGATGTGCCTGAGGCTTTGCAGGTCAAGGTTGGATTAGAAAGACTTCCAGGGCTCAAGCCCATGGCTGTAAGCAGATGGAACCATTTCTGGGACAGATTCTTCATGTGCTATATTTCAAGGTCATTGTGGCAGGTAGCATCAGTGTAATGACAAGAGGCCTGGGCTTGGATGCTGCCTATGTGACCTGGAACCAACCAAGGATGTATTATTCACTTTACCTCTCTGTGATTGTATTTCTTCATCTATAAAATGGGGATAGTGCCTACCTCACAAGGCTGCTGCAGGCCTCTGATGAGCTGATCTTTAAAGCTCTTTGCCAACCTATTGTTTTTGTCTTGACTGAGATCATTATGGTATTGTCCATGAAATACTCAAGTGTACTTGGAGCAGAGGAAGGAGGGTGGTGTCAAAGGCAAACCACATCTTTCCTTCTTCTGAACACATTTGTCCATTGATACCATTTCCACGATTTCCAATACAGTCTTGTACCTCTCACTCTGGTTATAAACATGAGATAGGGAATCTGGATCCCTAAACCGCTATTTATCCTGTATGGATCTTTTATATGTTGTTTTGTGCAGATGGTTTTCCCTACTAGACTGTGAGGCCCCTGGGAGCAAGCACTGCTTTTTGCCTTACTTTGTATCCCCAGTGCTTAACACAGTGCCTGCTACACAGTAGGCACTTAACAAATGTCTGCTGACTTACTAAATGATCTAGTCTAACCTTAGAGGGACACCATGATGGGAACAACATAATGCGCAGGAAAATCTTTGAGGCTAGAGGCATGACAATAACGTAATAAGACAGGCAGATCAAGTCTGAGCTTTCTTCAAGCCAGGTTGCTGGGGTTTATGTCTTACCAGTATTTCTCTATGTCACTATATGCTATATGCACTTGTGTGTGTGTGTGTGTGTGTGTGTGTGTGTGTGTATGTGTGTGTGTGTGTGTGTGTGTGTGTGTGTGTGTGTGTGTGTGTGTAAGAGAGAGAGAAAGAGAAAGAGAGAGAATAAATGAATGAATTAGGGAGGTCAGCTGGGCAGGAGTTCTGAGGGTCAGCATCATAGCCCTGCAACTAGAATTGACTTTAGAGGCCACCTAGTGAGTAATTCTAGCAAAAGGCCATTGCCTAGATAAATTTAAGTGGATTCACAAAAATGCTTTATTATGGAAATACAAACAAAAGTATCCCTCTTTCAGAATTTAGAAGGGTAGTTGACATCGTAGATACCGAAAAACCTTAGGAACTAGGAATACCCAAGTTCAAGGACTGCCTCTGACTTCTCCTAGCTTTAGGATGCCAAGCAAGTCGCTTCACATCTAAATGTCCCCAGGCCATTCTCTATAACTCCAAGTTGCAGGGATGTATTGGAAAAGGGAGTTTTCTAATTTACCCAGAAATTCCCCCAGTGAACCAATTATAGGGACTGGGCCCTTTACCAAAACTATAGGAATAATAAAGATCATATACTTAGACTGTCTGATGAGATTCTGTGGTAATGGGTACAATTCTGGAGATCCTCACCCCAAATTTGTTGTATAGAAGCTTGATCTCTCTCCTGAGCTCCAGACTCACAACTACAATTTCATATTAGACATTTCAAATCCGATATTTGATAGACATCTCAAACTCAGTTTGTCCAAAGCACAAGTCGTTATCACTCCACTCAATCTTAGCCCCCTCAACCAAACCAATTCCTCCTCAGAACTTCTTATTTCTGTCCAAGGTACCATCATCCTTCTAGCCATTCAGATTTGAAAGTTCCAAGTTCTCTTTAACTCTCACTAATCCTCCATATCTAATCAGTTGCTAAGTCTTGTCAATTATGCCACAGCTGTGGCATCTTTGTTATGGGTCCCTTTGTCTCCTCTCACACAGCCATTCTCCCTAGTTCAAATTCTCATTTCTTCTTGCCTGGACCATTGTAATAACTCCTGAATTCTGGTTTCTTTCCTCTCTCATAATCATCTCTACAGCTGCCAAATTCATATCCCTTTAGTATAGGGCTGGCCATTGCACTCACGCTCAAGAAACTCTAGATATTCTGTAATACCTCTAGGGAATAAAGTAAAAACTCCTGTTTGGCCTTTAAAACCATTCACAACTCAATTTCCCAGACAGATTTGCACACACTCTCCATTTCAGTCAACTTGGTCTACTTGCCAGTTCTCATTCATACCATTCTGCCTTCCATCACCAGGAGTCTGGACTGTCCATGCCTCATGCCTACAGTGTTTTCCCTCTTCCCCTCACGCTGTCAGAATTCCTGGATTGCTTCAGAATTCAACCCAAAGACCCTATCTTACAAAAAGTTTTTTTTGACCACACCTTCAGCTTCATACTTATATTTTCTTTGCATTCTGTTTTTATTTCTATGTGTTTATGCTGCTTCTCTCTAGAAAAATGCAAGCTTCTTCATGGCAGGGACATGTTTTGCATTTATATCACTGGTACCTAGCCTAGTTCTCAGCACACAGTAGGGACATAATTCTCCTTATTGATTGATTTTATAAGGATACTGAATCCTCTGTGAAATTCACCCTGAGAAAGGCAGGACATGGTGTGAAGGTGTTAGCACACCTAGAAGACTATTCCTATGAAGGCAAGCCTTGACATATGGGACCCATAATGGGGTCAGAGTGTCCTTCCACCAGGACCGACTTAGCTCATTCCATGCCATCCGAATATCAAGCATCCTCTGTGTGCAAGACCCTCTCCTGTCCTCCAAGGTGACGAAGCAAAGAGAAAACATCCATCTAGAGGCCTGGCTGCCTTGTACTGTTGTTGTCACTTTAGTTCCCACTGGAGACTCAAATGAAAGAATCAAAAATGATAAAATCCGAGATCTTTCAGGTTCTTTAGTAACTGATTATCTTTTCTAATCCCTTACATGTAGACAGTGGTTTATGGTTTATTATGCCTTTCCTATTCACATGCTTCCTCATTTGGTTTGCACAATGGCCCTGCACAGAAACTCAGCTGGGCTTATCAGTTCCTATTTTAAAAATCATTTGAGGCTGCAGTCAAACATCCTCCCCTGACAGGAAGCTGTCCCCGATAACTCCAAAGGGAAGCTCAGGGTGCTAAGTAACTTACAGAACACTGCTGGCCAATATTTGAGAAATACTCTAGGTCCAGGCCCTCCCCATTTACCTCCCCAGAAGCCCCTTGCACCAGCCTGTATCCCAAACACACACTCACCTGCCACAAACCTTCTGGTATCAAGTTGCATGTGTTATTTTCTTTCTTCTTTGCTCCTCTAGCCTGGGCGTCTTCATGGAGCAAATTGAGTGTTCTCCCAGAGCAGGGTCACTGTTCTCCTAAGGGAGGCTCTGAAAACTCTGCCACCTGATAAAGAGAAGAGTAATGACTAACTGTCCTTAGCTTTAAGCAATTGGCCTATGTGGCCAATGGGTTGGCACCTGCTTTGGGGCAATAATGAGAAATGTGGGAGAGGAACAGCTAGAGATGAAAAGCCCTGACCCTGTGGGGAAAGGGAATCTAGTTGAATTGGAAAGATAATATATATTGTCTGGTCACAAATTGAGGGTGAATTTTCAACAGACATGCTTTCTTTGTGTCCCCATATGGGGAAGTATCGGTCATTGGTAGGGTGGGTTTCTTTTTCTGCTAAAATAAGCTCCCTTCTAGACTCCTGAGGGAACTTAATAAGAACGGGTATATGGAGTCATGACAGCATAGTATGTCAGACATAGAGGAGGAAGAGTTAAAAAAGAAAGTCACAGAATGACTTTACAAGACAGAATGCTCAAACCATTATGGGTATAGGAACACAGAACATCAGATCTAGGAGATCGTAGAATAGAGAATGTCAGAGCCAAAACATGCTTCAGAACATGGAATGTCAGACCTGGGAGGTAACCCATTCCTACTCCCTTATTTTAAAAATATTGAAATTGAGCCTCAGAAAGGTTAAGTGAGACCTTGTCCAAGGTCTTCCAGCAAATAAAGAGCATATCTCATAGAATCCAGAGTCCCTGAGTCTCTGCCTTTTCCTCTTTCTAATATAGTGGGTATCTGTATAAATCTTCCTAATGAATGAAGAATTTGCACAATTCTTAGACAAATGAACACTTCAAAATCACACCCCAAAATCAATTGCCCTTACATATAGCTAGCCATCCACCGTCTTTGGGTGAGGGCCGGGAGAGGAGTTGTCCTAAGGACACATAGACATCTACCAGAGGAGGGACTCAGAGAGAAGTGAGGGTGAAACACCATTGCCCACCCCAGAGAATGTAGGCAGAATAAGTCTTAACCATCATCTTTTCATGATTTTTGATCAGCTAGGTCTCACAGTTGGATACAATAGCATGGGATGTCAGAGCACTTGATTCATTCATCAGCATTGCATTTACTCACTGCTGCTTTCCACTGTGAAAAACACTGCATTTGGAGTCAGAGACCCCTGGGTTCAAAACTCAGGTCCTCCACTACCTCAACTACTCCACCATACCTTTCTATGGGATATTGGTCAATTCACTTACATCTTGTGGGCCTCAGTTTCTATGTCTTGAATGGAGTGGGTGAAAGCTAGTAACTGTCTTAGGATTTGGAGATTCAGAAATACAGGGATGATGCCATGGCTTATGTAGCACCCACTACGATCTTATATCTTTCACCTAATAAGAAAATTGGATTTATAATGTTAGTGGTCAAGCTTCAGATGGAAGCTTCCTAGTCTTTTCCCTGAAATCTGAGGGTTTGGAGGTATCCTAATTTAGTTACCTACTTTGGGAGTCACTAAGGAACCAGTAAAGGCATCAGTGAATAGAGACATTAGACAAATTATAAATTAGACCTATACCCAGTGAATTCTAGAGCTAGAAGGTCCTTTGTTAACAACTTAGTCCACCAACTTCATATTACAGATGAAGAAACTGAGGAACAGAAAGCAGACGCAACTTAACAGAATCATGGAATTGAAGCATTAGAAGGTTCCTCAGAGATCAGCTAGTTCAATAGCCTAATTTTACATTTGAGGAAACTGAGGGCGTCGAGGAAAAGTGAAATGTTCCAGGTAAAAATGTATTGTTGGAAGAGGTAAAATTGAAACAAAGATCTCCACTCTTTCAGTTCCATGTTCTTTTGGCCATAACAACCAGAATTTTTTTTTCCCCTTTCTCCATTTGGCTTTGACGCGGACTTCAAATCCTGACTCTACTACTTGCAAACTACGTAACTTTGAGCAAGCTCCTTCTTCCTCTCTTGAGCTCACATTCTCCCCACTTTATATAGAGCAAGGTACCTTTGAGCCTGGATGAGTTCAAGACCCCTCCTAGCTCTGAATCCTGTCATTATGATATTGTAAATGACAAATGCCCTCCGTGTGGAATTTTCTTCAATGAATCAGCCTCCAGGGGGCAGAAAACTCTTGTTTGTCTGCCAGAAGAAATCCTATCCTTCCTCTTTTCTTTCTCAACTCCTGCAAAGAGTAATTTTCCCTGGAGTGGAAGCTACTTCATTTAAAAGAAGCTACTGAATGTGTTGGGGATGTTGGCCCCTTTTTCCTAAAGGGTCACCCATAAGAGAGGAGGCAGGAATGCCATTGCCCTGGGTTACCAACTTAAAGATATCTCATCTTAAAGGTACTTACAGGCTATTCTGCAAGAAATATTCAAGCAAACATATCTCCCCTTTTCTTTTCCCATTTCTCACTAAACCATTTCAATTTTATCAGTCTTCCTATACTTAAAGAGTCAATTTCAGTGTCAAGGAGTTCACACTTGACTCCTTAAATGAAACACAGTCATAGTAACTCAGGCAGTGGCCTCCTCCTTATCTCTCTGTTTCTTAGATCACTTGGGGATATTTTATTATCCCTTTGGGATAATAAGAGGCTGTGTGTGTGTGTGTGTGTGTGTGTGTGTGTGTGTGTGTGTGTTTCTTTTTCTGAGCTCCTCAGGCAGCAAACTGTATTAATTTCTTTGGCAGCCAACACCATGTATGTTGTCAACAATTAGCCTGTGGATGTTGGGAATCACTTGTGGGGTAAATAAAATGTATATTTCTCATGCTTGAGGGGAACAAAAAGAATCAATATCACATATGTACTGACTCTGACCAGGAAACAGGAAGAACAAGAGCCAGGTGATTTATATGCCAGGTTAGGAAATTCAGAATACATTAGCAGAATAGGGTATGCGTTCTTGATGGTCATATTTGTTATATAAGTCTCCAGTGTGAGATGGTATAATACAGTTCTGACTTAGCTGAGCAGATTTAGAAGGAATAAACATGTTTTCAAATCCGAGCTCTACTACCTGAAACCTATGTGACTTTCATCTTCTTCACATCCCTTCAGTTCCTGCAATACCAGCCTAACTTTCTGTTTGCTAAACTCAGCATTCCATTTCCTGCCTTTGAATCTTCACCTACACTTTGCATCTTTGCATTGTCTTCCATGTTTGGAATACATTACAGTCAAACTGGTTATAGAACAGGAGGAATAAGTTCCCCATCATTGGAAGGTTTTAAGAAGAGATTGACGGTATGTTGGGGAGGTGAAAGAGGGGATGTTTGTTCAGGGATGTATTGTCCATTAGCTTTAAGGTCCCTTCCAATGCTAAGATCCCATGACTTTGATATATGAGTCTGCAAACATTTGGTACATTCAAATGCACTGTAAAACTTTTTTTTTCATTATTCATCAAACATGGGAATGAATTACTTACAGTAACAAAATCATAGACTTGAGAGTCTAAGGGACCACAGAGATCATTTATTCTAACTCAAATGTGAATCCCACCTTCCACACAGATGCCTTCCCTTGAAAACTGATAGGAACCTTCTTTTACCATACATCACTAGGCCTTCCCTTCACTGTCATGAGGCAGCTAGGTCCATTCGAGGGACAAGCTAAACTTTACCAGTTCTCTCAACCAGTTCTTGTCTGGCAAGATTTCCAATCCTATCATGATTCTGGAGATGTACCAGCTTGTTGAGGTAGAAGAAGAAAATGGGGCTTGAAGAAATAAAATGACATGCTGGAGGTCTTAAAGTCAGTGAGTATCAAAGCTGGGATTTAATTCAACTCTTTCAATTCCTATTTTCTTTGCTACTCTTTCTTGACCATGCATATTCCTTTGGTCTACATATGTTGCTAACTCCCATGATTTATTTATTTGGGAATGAAATAGGCAGTATGGTATTAGGGAGAATTGTATTTAGAATTAGAGAACTGAGTTCAGATTTTGACTCTGCTATTTATGTTTGAGTGACCTAGGGTAAGTCATTTCTCATCTATAGGCTCCAATTTCTTCATCTGTAAAATGGAGAGGTGTAGAGCATATGATTTCACAATCCTCCATGGTAATATAGCAAAGGAATCACGACACCATAATGGTAATAAAGGAATTAAAAGAGGCCCTAGTGATAGGAAGAGCAGGAACAAGTTTCCAGGTCCATGAACACAAAGACTGTCATTCCCAGATTTTATGCTAGTTATGCTGGATGGGACTGGAAGAAGTCCAAAATATTCTAGGAAAATGAGGTTAAGATTCTATGAAAAGAGAAATGAAGTGTGGATATGCCAGTTGTAGGTGGCTTCAGCTCTGCCATTTTCTGAAATCTTGGTCAAATCACAAACATATATAATCACAGCATTTGAGATTTGGACAGGACCTCAAAAATCATCTAGAACATCTCACACTGAAAAAGAGAATCCCACTTCCCAAACAGAACACCAGTGCTGATTTAGCCTTTGCTCAGATACCTCCAATTCGCTGGCAACCTAGCAACCTAGCAAGCTTTGAGGTCATACATTCAACTTTGGGATAGCTAAAATCATTATGATTTTTTTCCACTTTTCATTAAGTCTAAGCTTGCCTCTTTTCAACATTCACTCACTCCTCCTAGTTCTACCCTCTGGGAGCAGACAGAACAAATGTAATTAATTTTTCACATAACAGCTTTTTAAAAGTACATGAAGACATCTCCAGAATTTCTGCATTCTGCTATGAGGAGTTACATAATTTCTAACATTTGCTTTCATAATTTTAAATATCCATAGGCCCTTTCTTTCTTAAATGACAAGGACTTGAGGCTCTTCATCATCTGGTTGTCCTCAGGATGCTCCATCAGCCTCATTTTTCTCCTTTGGAAAAGGAATCCATTTGGATTCTATGGCCCAGAGTGGCTGCTGTTCAATGATCCTATAAGCTGTATTATCTCCTCCCATTCTATTGTGAACATAAACACACTCATGATGTCAAAGTGATCCATGCTGAATAAACATCTTGACAAAAAAAAGTGCAACTGTTTCCCACAAATTGTCCTTCTTGTTGCTAATGCAAATAAAAGAAAGAAAAAATATCACAACTTTCAATTCTTCTGAAATGTCAGTCACTGTGAGTGAGTTGGTGTTTCAGTTTATATTCATAAGCATCCCACAGATAAATATTTTCTTATCATGCCCACTCCAATAAGCTCCATATTTTGGCAGTCTTTCTCTTTCTACTAGCCACAATGAGCAAGGCTCAATGTAAGGACATAGCCAAATCATGGTCTGAGTCAGAGATCTGGTGGAGAATCTGAATTGAGTGATGGACAATGCAGTATCATTACTGTTGGGATCAAGGTGGGTAAAAGAGAGAAGGAAGGTCAGGCCAGCAGGTTCTGGCAAAGAGTGGGTGACAAATTTCTGCATTCTACCATGATGAGTTACATAATTTCTAACATTTACTTTCATAATCTGAATTGATCAATAAGTTCACGCTCCTAAAAGGTGACCTATCTCTAATTTGGGGGAATGACAATTTGATCCTGAATTGCCATCATAAAGCCCTATGATTCTATTTAACAAATTCTAATAGCTCAACGCCATCTACACACATCAAGTGACTGATAAAATGTGTTGGCAAAAGCCTCCTTTAAACTTAAAAGAAATAATCAGTTCTATTTAGGAAAGACAATAATGGACTTAAGGCTAAACAGAGACATAATGAACTTAAACTGTCTTACTGAAAGATAACACATTTATTTTTGTAAAGTTTTTGACACTAATGTGTTAGGAAAATGTTAGAAACAGGAAATTCTTTTTTTTTTTCACCATGTGGACATAAAATATTCTAGTGTTGCCATGATACTTGTCTATTTTGTATATTTTCAGTAAGAAAAAAAAAAGACATGAATATGGAAGTCAGCCAAAAGTTTTATGATATTAAAGTCAGTGAAGATGCTACAGTGCTTTCAGTAGGCTCATTTAATAATTGCCCAGTCAATTATAGGATGTTCTGTATACACTTGGGACATTTTTTTTGCACATCCTTTTAGCCAACATATTATTTTCTTGTATTTATACATGTTTTGAGTTGATACAATTTGTAAATTTTTGTACAATGTTCTTAAATGCACAATTGGCCTACATCTGGGGAGTGAGTCAGTGGTATTCCCATAGTTTAGTACTAAATATGAAATTGATTATATTATGTGAAAAATGATTAGTGAAAGATGATTTCACTCTTCTGTCTGAGATGAAGCAGGCAAAGTGCTTTGCTAGTAACTTGAGTCATGTCACATGCTTGAACCAATAATTATGAATCTTATCTGGCCCGGGCTGTTTCTTAGCCTTGCAGAGAAGCTGTAGTCTCACTCACCTCCTGTGATGTACCTGTCCTGTCATTCATCATATTAATAGCTTTAACTGCCTGCAAGCTTTATTATTTTCCATTTGATTATTTTTATTAACATTAACTCAATCTTCTTTAGATTTTATGGCATTCAGATAGAAACAGTCCCAGGTCTAGTTGATGTCCTGGGTATTATTGATTTATTTTTAATATTCTCTGGATAATTGTATAAGTGCATAAAATAGCTGTGAACTATTCTAATTATTACTTGTTTTTCATCTTATTTTTCTAATCTCTTCTTGGTAGATAGAAACTGTTCAAAGAGAAGTAACTATTGTAATACTATTCTTGCATACTCAATGTTCAGCAGACTATTGTACAATAGTCAAAAATGTACTATTGTACAAGAGTCAATGAAATAATTGTTTAGTTGTTTTTTTGTTTTTGTTTTTGTTTCTTTGGTCGCTGTTACTAAATCCCCTTTCAGGTAATCCAAATTATAGATTAAGTAAAGGATCTAGTAACTGGATTCTAGTTCATGAGTTCACTGTGTCAGGACCATGGAGAGGTACCCCACCATGCAGGCATTTGGGTAACAGCGGAGTAGGGCCACTGGGATGGAACAGGAACATCTACATACAGAAAATGGGAAGGAATATACTGCTTCCACAGTCTCCAAATGGAATGGTATTCCTAGCATCTGTCTTTACTGGTTTCAGTTCTCTCACTTTGAAAATGAGGGAATTGAGCTAGCTTTTCTCTAAGGTCCTTTTCAATTCTAAAGTTCTGGGATTCTATGATTTATGGTCAGATAAGATTTTTATTACTTTTGGCCAAAGGCTATTGCAAGACTTAGAGAGAGAGAGAGGAACTCCACTGTGATCTTTAAAGTAAGTTATAAAGATGAAAGCAGAACAAAGTTTGGATGAGGATTTAAGAAGAAAAAGGAAGTAACGTTTCAAGGAGTCAACAGACTCATGTGCCCCCTTGACTGGCCTTTCTCTCTCTTATTACACCAATTATGGCTATTCTCCAAGACTACATTTTTGACCTTTTTTTGATCTCTCTCTTTCTCTCTCTCTAGTCTCAACCTTTATCTCATCCCCACCCACATCAGAGGAAAAAAACGTTCTATTGGGCATGACAACACATGTAAAGTTATACAATATAAATATGATATAAATGGGTAAGATGAGGAAATTGAGGCCCTGAGAGGTGAAGAAATTTCTACAAGTTCAATAGATAATAAGTTGAATATCTCAGATTCAAACACAGTCTTCTAACTCCTAATTCAAGGCTTATTTCACTACACATACCATAGAAATGATAAAAAAAAAGAAGTATTTACTCAATCCTCTGTAATTAAATCAGTTGAGGCAGAGCCACTTTATAAATGAAGTTGAACAGTAGGTCTATATGAATTTGGGGGGGCTAGGGGTGGGCAATCCCATGGCATAGCCTATAATTAGAAGACTAAAAATTAGGCTATACAAGGATTGGTTGAAGTAATCAGGGCTATTTAACTTGGAGAATAGAAGATAAAAGGGGAACATGAAATCTTTCTTCAGGTATTTGAGTAAAATTTCACATTGAAGAAGAGTTTAAACTTGTTTTTCTTTCCCCCAGAGAACAGAACTAGGAACAATGTATCAAAATTGCAGAGAGAAAATTTCAGCTTGATATAAAGAAAATATTCCTTAACAATTAGATTTATACAAAAGTGGAAAAGACTGTCTCATAAAGTAGTGAGTTTCTCATCTCTGAAGGTCTTCAAGAAGAGTCTAAATAAATATTTCCTGGGGATGAAGTGGATGGTGTTCTAAGCCAGGTAGTGGTTCGACAAAGTGGTCTCTAATCCTGTGAATTCTCTACATCTTCAGCCTTTCTTGTTCAGCTAGTGTCTTAACACAATCTATCTCTCTCCCTCAGATTCATCACTATCACCATCCCAAGTACAAAATGTTCCCGGCTTAGCAAAGTCTGGATTGGTCTGTAAGTGGTCTACTTATCTTTAGCTAGCACTGGCATCTCTATGACCCCACAGGCCTTAGAGAAACATGGAAATGCTAACTCTGAAACTGTGAAATTGCTGTGCTTCCACTGGGCTATCTCCTAGAATGTGAAATCTACAATAGCTAGCCATTTTTGACAAGTAGACATTCCATTATGCAGGTTAAACCTGAGGTTCATTCTGTTGAGGGAAGAAGGGTCATACTATAATTGACTGAGTGTCTCTGCTCTTGACTGACTAGGGGGAAATGAGGGGACTTACCTTGAGACTCTATGTGCAGAGATTACATTTGATACAAGAGTAATTCTGGAGAGACTGCAGCATTTTGAAAAAGAAAAAAAAAGTGGGGGAGGCCATATAGCCCAGGGAGGGAAATAAAACAGCAGGCTACAGAGAAGCCAAGATACCCAGACATGAGTGATCTCAATGAACACAAGGAATTTAACTTAAGAAAGAGTTGAGGAATGGGTGAAATTCTTAGATACTGAATTTAGTAAGGAGACAGAAAGACGGAGCAAATATGTTTGTCACATCCATAGAATAAGAGAAAAGGTCAAACATATTTTGCCTCCTCCTCCCCATTGTCATTTCCATTTTTATTCAAGTGGGCAGGCAGGAAAAGAAAAGAATGACATAAGAACATGACCATAATGCTTTCCACTTATGGAAGACCCTAAAGGTAGACAAATTATATTTCTACTCATTGAAGTTGGACTACTGTGAGTAATAATGTCCCTATTTTACAGGTGAAAGAATGTAGGGTCAAAAAAGAAGTGACTTTGATACAGTCACATAGCTAGAACATTTCCAAGATAAAGAACATTTCTAGGTCTAATGATTTGGGGTCTACAATTAATTCCTCTGACTTGCTCCAGACCAAGGTACAATTGGCTCACATTTGAATGGAAAATTATTTTTGCACTTCAAAAAAGTGTCAGCTTGGCATAAGACAAATTGTTTAATAGGATATTAGAGTTCAGTCTGACCATCTTCCATTAAAGTAGCTTTCATAGGTTTAGGAAGAAGGCATTTATATTCTTCAGATGACAAAAACAACATCCTGTATATATGATGCAAAAACTTATGACATGTGTTAGCCACATATTTCTCACATAGAAAGTCTGGCCTTGGCTTCCTGAAATATAACCTTAGAACACCTCCCAAGAACTACTAGAACAGCTTCTTTCTTCTTTCCTTCTTCCTTTCCTTCCTTCTTTCCTTCCTTCCTTCCTTCCTTTCTTTTTTCTTTCTTTCTTTCTTCACATGCAGAAGAAACTTTCTTTAAAAGTATTCTAGACCTATGCCTATTTTGTCCTCCTTTCCTCATTTAGAAACAGGAACTGTGGAAGGATAAAGGATTCTTCACCAGATTATGCAGCATTTTCGTTGAGGTATAGCTGTTGAGAATACTTTTATTTCTTTGTGTTTCTATTTCTGTTCCAATCAAATGTTCTTTTTGTTCTATGCTATTGAGTTCTCTTAGCATAATAATCATTGAATAGCTGGACCTTGGTGACTTTAGGAGTTCTGACCTAGCCATAAGTTGGGTTACAGAAGCTGGGTGGGGGAACAGTATCTTTCTTTACCTTCCATAGTAGAAAGCACCTCCCACAAGTCCAAGAGAGATTTCCCCCTTTGGCTACAAGATGATATGGTGCCCTCTAATAATTTCAGGTTTATTCTCTATCGGTGAGTTGGGGAAACAAAACTCATCAGAGCTATAAGGGACATCAGTTATCATTTAGCTAAGTCTCCTCCTCATTCTACAGAAGAGGAAACTGAGACAAGAAAGATGAGACTTGGCAAGGCCATGTCACATAACTGTGGAGTGGCAGAACAAGCATCAGAATTTAGGACTTCTGATAAGAAATCTGCTCTGATTAGAGCAGATTTTCCTAATCTTTCTGATTAGAAATCTGCTCTGATCAGAAATCCTGCTTCAGAAATCTCTACTTCCATTAAATCACTGCGTATTTATGCGTCTAAACAACTAAAATGGTTGAACTAAGTTCCTGCTATTTGCCACTGTTAGGCAATAATGATACAAAGATGACAATGAGAGTCCTTGTCTTCTAGGAGCTGACATGCTGCTAGGGGAGCACATTTACATAGACAAGCAAACACAACAGAAATTGAAGGAGAGGCAAATGACTAGAAAAGGGAGGTCAATGAAGGCTTTTCAGAGGATAGTGCATGATAACTGGATATTAAAATAAAAGATAAGTATTCTAAGAGACAAAGATGAGGAGAGAGTGTATTCTAGGTGTGAAAAACAGCTTGCACAAATGCACAGACATAATTGCTGGGAAATCCCATATAATGGGTACATGATTTAGATATAAAAGTCACAATATAAGCAAATTATAGGAGTATGGAATAGTTTACCTGTCAGATCCATGGAAAAGGGAAGAATTTATGATGAAACAAGAGATAGAGAGCATTACAGGATGTAAAATGGATAATTTTGACTACATTAAATTAAAAAAAAAAGGTTTTGCACAAACAAAACCAATACAGTCATGATTAGAAGGAAAATAGAAAACTAGGAAAACAATTTTATAGCCAGTTTATCTCATAAAGGCCTAATTTCTCAGGTATATAGAGTTGGGTCAAATTAATAAGAATATGAGTCATTCCCCAATTGATAAATGGTCAAAGGATATGAACAGGGAGTTTTAAGATAAAGAAATTAAAGCCATCTATAGTCATATGAAAAAAATGCTCCAAATCACTATTGATTAGAGAAATACAAATTAAAAAAACTCTGCAATACCACTTTATAGCTATCAGATTGTTTAACATGACAAAAGAAAAATAACTAATAGAGGAGGGAATATGGGTATAGTAATGCAATGTTGGTGGAGGTAGGAACTGATCTAACCATTCTGGAACAACTATGCCAAAAGGTCTATAAAACTGTGTGTGCCCTTTGAACCAGCAATAGCACTACTAGGTCCATATTGCAAAGAAATTTAAAAAAATTAAAAAAAAACCTACATATGCAAAAATATTTATAGCAGCTCTTTTTTGGAATGGAAAAGAATTGGAAACGGGGTTGATACCGATCAACTGGGAAATGGCTGAACAAATTGTGGTATATAATTGTGTTGAAATGTCATTTTGCTGTAAGAAGTGATGAGCAGGATGTTTTCAGAAAAACCTAGTAAGATTTACATGAGCTGATACTAAGTGAAGTGAGCAGAACCAGGAAAACATTGCACATAGTAACAGCAATATTGTGCTATGATCAACTGTGAAAGACTTAACTATTCTCAGCAATACAAAGATCTAAGACAATTCCAAAGGACTTATAATGGGAAAAGCTATTCACCTTCAGAGAAAGAACTGATGGAGTCTGAATATGGATGAACACATACTATTTTTTTTCACTTTTAGGTGATAAGGGCCTAGTAGCAATGAAGTGAGAGGAGGAAAAGGGCTGAATTTAGAGATTTTGTGAAGCCAGAATCAATAAGACCTGAGACCTGCTTGGACATGGGAGTTGAGTAAGAGGGCAAAATCAGTAAAGATTCACAGGTTAATAATTTGAATGATTGACAGAAGGGTAGTATCCTTTACAAAAATTGGGAAGGAGGAATGATTCAAGAAGAAAGATGACTTCTATTTTGTATATGCTGAGGTTGGGGTGCCCATGAAACATCCATTTGGAGATGTCTAGCAAACAGCTGATAATGTGAGACTAGAACTGAAGGCACACATTAAGGAATGATTTATACATGGGAGAATAATCCTCAGAGAGATGAAAATTGAACCTATGGGAGCTGGTGAGCCACCATGCCAGCAGAGTAGACTCACAGAAGAGCCTTGAGGGATAATCACATTTAGCAGAAGAGTGGAGATAGATGATGAACCAGCAAATGATATTTTATAAAAAAGTAGTAAAAGGTGTGGACAATGCCATGAATACTAAGGAGAGAGGATCCAGAAAGAAAGAGCAGTCAACAGTGTCAAAAGATACATTCAGATCAAGAAGAATGAGGACTAAGAAGTGACCTTTGGATTGAGGAATTAAAACATCCTTGGTAACTTTGGAGAGCTCAGGTTCAGTCAAGGAGTAGCATCAGAAGCCCTGCTGGAGGTGCTGAGAAGTGATGATTTGTAGAAGTGGATGTGGAGGAATTAGACAATTCTTTCTAAGAGGTTAGCAGTGAAAAGGAGGAAAAAAAATGTAGGGTGATAACCTGAGGAAAAGTTGCATAAAGTCTATGTTTTCTTTACTTGTTTTTCTTTTGTTTTTAAGAATAGGTCAGATATGAGAATGTTTCTAGCTAATTCCAGCAGTTAGAGAGATCTTAGAGAGGGAAGGGGTGATGGATGCAGAATGTTCCCAGATGAGACACCATCAAGGGAATAAGGTGTTGATCTTCACATGAAAAAGAGTCACCTCGGGGCAGCTAGGTGGTGCAGTGCATAGAGCACTGGAGGTGGATTCAGGAGGACCTGAGTTCAAATCCGGCCTCAGACACATAACACTCCCTAGCTGTGTAACCCTGGGCAAGTTACTTAACCCCGTTGCCTAAAGCAAAAACAAAACAAAACAAAACAAAAAAACAAAAAAAAAGAGTCACCTGTTGCTTCCTACAGAAAAAAATGATGAAAGGATTAGGTGAATATGTAGAGAGGTTCATAGTGTGGTATAGAATAAATCAAGTAGTTCATGAAATATGCCTTCATTTTTCTCAATAAAAGTAAACCAGTCTTCTGACAGTGGAGAGGATACATATGGCATAGAGCATTTCAGCAGAGAAAAGATTTTGAATATTCTCTGTGTAGAGTTTAAGACAGAGTCAACCAGAGAAGAATATAAAGAGTTTCTATGCAGTTATGAGCACCCAGTTAGCATTAGATGACATAAGATTTTAGTGGACTTAATCACAATAGTTGCTTGGCATCTTTTTTTTTTTTTGACATTCCTCAGTCTAGGAGGTGAGTGGTGGACGTGATTCAGGTTATAAGAGTCAGGACAAGTATCTAAGGATACAAAATGAAAAGAGTGCATTGGCCAACCGCTGCAGAGAGTGAAGACTATAAAGAGAGGGAATTGAATTCAGAATGTTTGGATTTTGAAGGACAGAAAAGAATATGAGGTCTTCATGAAGACAAACATTAGGCTTAGGAAATGTGAAACAGAGAGATGGAAACATGATATGGTGGTTAGAGAGGAGAATTTCCACATCAGAGATCATTGTGCAAGTAGCCCATGTAGAACTGTCTAGGATTCCTTTCTTTATTCATGAAAGTCTCAAAAGCATTCACTTTAAACAGTCTCCTCTTAGTTATTAATAGAGATCATTATGTGACCTGCTTACTAATAATTTTATTAGTAATTACTTAAACAAAATACAAAATTACATGTGCATTCTAAGCCCTACTAGGGTTTTGATTTAATTGGCCTCATATAATTTTTCCACCTATCTTCTAATGTGCCAAGATTAGGAATTTAATTTACAATGTGACCTTCACTTTTCAATTTAATTCAACAAGAATTTATTAAAGGCCTACTATGTTCCTAGTATTGGAAATATAACATAAAATGAAATAGGTCTTGCCCTTAGGGACTTTCTATTATACTGGAAGAGCATGACATGTTCACAGAGAAGTAAATACCAAAAATCTACACAATAATGTTGAGACGTATACGTGTGAGAGAAGAGAGGTCAGGGCAGACCTCCTATTGGCCCGTGCACAGCAGCCCTAGTCTTGGTGATCCTCTTTTGAGTGTTGCTTTCTTCCTTGCCTTTCTTTTTATGTTTTAAAAATTATTAATTTTATTCTGAACATAAATAAAACAAGAATTTCCATAACATAGTAGAAGAGAAAAAAAAGATGATTGTACATGAAACTACAAATCTATTATGTACAACTTGCTATTACTTTTAAATATATAACAAAGTCATCATGTAACTTTTGTCTTTTTTTTCCCTTCCATCCCCCTCCTACCTTGAGATGGCCACCATTAGACACAAATATGTATGCACACACACACACACACACACACATATACATACACAGACATTTAATCATTCCATACATACTTCTATTTATCAGTCTGGATCATCTCTGGATGCAGATAATATTTTTATTTATATGTCCTTTGTAGTTCATTTGGGTATTTGTAATAGTCAAAATGATTTAGTCACTCAAAGTAATTCTTAAAACAATATTGTTGTGGGGGGTGGAGCCAAGATGGCAGAGTTAAAAGTAGTGACTTGCTAAAGCTGTCCCCCAAACCCCTCCAAATACCTGTAAAATGACTCTAAACAAATTCTAGAGCAGCAAAACCCGCAAAAAAACAGAGTGAAACAAATGTCCAGCCCAAGACAACCTGGATGGTTGATGGGAATGGTATGTTGTGCCAGGCTGGGAGAAGAGCACAGTTCAAAGTGGATCACACTGGCAAAGACCAAGGCCCAGCAAACCTCAGGAGACTGAATCACTAGCAGCTTTGGTGGTTTCCAGACTACTCAACCCACAAACACCAAAGACAACTTAGAAGGTCAGTAGGAAAGTTCTGTCTGACCTGGGTGAGAAAGGAGCAAGGTCTAGCCCCAGGGAGGCAGTGGCTGCTTACAGAGCTCTCAGCCCAGAGACTGTGGGGGATCGAGTGGTTCATAAGAGGGAGATTGCAGGGATCTCTTTGTTGATGCTGAGTCAGGATTCTCTTTCTTTGCCCATGCTTGGATCTGGGTTGCAGTTCTGGGTAGCAGTCTTGGGGTGAGGAGGAATGTTGGCATGATAGAGCTTGTGCTTTGGTGGAGACGGAATACTCCACACAGTTCTAAGACAGAAAAAGAGTGCTTGTGGTCACTTATAGACCAGAGCAGGACAGGAAAGGAGTAAACACCTTGCCCCTGATCATATCACCTTGGAAGAACTGAAAATTTACAGGTCCCTAGAAGTATCTCTGAAAACAGCTGCACAAAACCCCTGAAGCTTGGGACAGTACATTCTCCACACTTGGAGCAGACCCCTACCTTAACAAAGAGTTTAAACCTCAAGTAACTGACTGGGAACATAAACAAACTGCAAAAAAAGTCAGACCATAGAATCTTTCTTTGATAACAAAGAAGATCAAAACATACAACCAGAACAAGACAACAAAGTCAAAGCTCCTACATCCAAAGTCTCCAAGAAAAATATGAATCAGTCCCAGGCCATGGAAGAGATCAAAAAAGATTCTGAGAAGCAAGTAAGAGAAGTAGAGGAAAAACTGGGAAGAGAAATGAGAGTGATGCAAGAAAACATGAAAAACAAGTCAACAGATTGCTAAAGGAGATCCAAAAAATACTGAAGAAAATAACACCTTAAAAATAGCCTAACCCAAATGGCAAAAGTGGTCCAAAAAGCCAATGAGAAGAAGAATGCCTTAAAAAGTAGAATTGGCCCAATGGAAAAGGAAGTCCAAAAGCTCACTGAAGAAAATACTTCCTTAAAAATTAGAATGGAGCAAATGGAAGGTAGTGAATTTATGAGAAATCAAGACACTGTAAAATAAAACCAAAAGAAAAAAAAAGAAGACAATGTGCAGTATTTCATTGGAAAAACAACTGACCAAGAAAATACATCCAGGAGAGATAATTAAAAAATTATTGGACTAGGTGAAAGCCACAACAAAAAAAAAAGAGCTTAGATATCATCTTTCAAGAAATTATCAAGGAGAACTTCCCTGATATTCTAGAACCAGAGGGTAAAGTAGAAATGGAAAAAATCCACCAATCACCTCCTGAAAGAGAACCCCAAAGGAAAACTCCTAGGAATATTATAGCCAAATGCAAGAGTTCCCAGGTCAAGGAGAAAATCTTGCAAGCATCCAGAAAGAAACAATTCAAGTATTGCAGAAACACAATCAGGATAACACTATATTTAACACCTTCCACATTAAAAGATCAGAGGACTTGGGATGTGATATTCCAGAGGTCAAAGGAGATAGAACTAAAACCAAGAATCACCTACCCAGCAAAACTGAGTATAATCCTTCAGGGGGAAAATGGACATTCAATGAGATAGAGGATTTTCAAGCATTCTTGATGAAATAACCAGAGCTTAATAGAAAATTTGACTTTCAAATACAAGACTCAAGAGAAGCATGAAAAGGTAAACAGGAAAGAGAAATTATAGGGGACTTATTAAAGTGGAACTGTTTACATCCAATAGGGAAAGATGATATTTGTAACTCATGAGACCTTACTCAGTATTGTGAATTTGGAGGAATGATATCTAAAAATAAAATTAAGGGGTGAGAGAGGATTGTACTTGGAGAAGCAGAAAGGGAGAGGTAGAATGGGGTAAATTATCTCACCTAAAAGAATCAAGAAAAAAGCTTTTACAGTGGAGGAACAGGGAGGGGGTGAGAGGGAATGAGTAAATCTTATTCTCATCAGATTTGGCTTAAGGAGGGAATAACATACACAGTCAACTGGGTATGGAAATCTGTCTTACCCTACAGCAAAATAGGAGGAAGATGATAAAAGGGGGGATAATAGAAAGGGAGGGCATATTGGAACAGGGGGTACTCAGAAGCAGACACTTTTGTGGAGAGACAGGGTCAAAGGAGAGAATAGAAAAAAATAAGGGGTGGGATAGGATGGAGAGAAATATAGTTAGTCTTTCACAAAATGACTATTATGGAAGTGTTTGGCCTGACTACACATGTATAACCTGGATCAAATTTCTTGCCTTCTCAATGAGGGTAGGTGCAAAGGGAGTAAGGGAGAGAAGTTGGAACTCAAAGTTTTAAAAATGAATGTTAAAAATTGTTTTTGCATGCCACTGGGAAATGAGATACGCAGGCAAAGGGATATAGAAATTTTTCCTGCCCTACAGGAAAATAGAAGGAGGTGAGAAGAGAAGGGGGAGGGTGATAGAAGTGAGGGCAGATTGGGGGCAGGGATATTCAGAATGCATGCTGTCTTGGTGTGAGGGCAGGGACGAGATGGGGAGAAAATTTGGAACTCAAAATCTCATGGAAGTGAATGTTGAAAACTAAAAATAGATAAATTAATAAAAAAATTTAAAAAGTAATATTGTTGTTACTGTACACAATGTTCTCTTGATTCTGCTCATTTTGTTCTTCATTATGTCATGCAAGTCTATCCATGTTTATCTAACAGTATCCAGCTCATCTTTTTTTATAGCACAGTGTTATTCCATTCTGATCGTATACCACAACTTGTTCAGTCATTCCTCAGTTGATGGCATCCCCACAATTTCCATTTCTTTGCTACCACAAAGAGAGCTACTATACATATTTTAGAACATATAGGTTGTTTTCCTTTTTCATAATCATCTTGGGAAACAGACCTATTGGTATTGCTGGGTCAAATGATACAGGAAGTTTAATAACTCTTTGGGCATAATTCCAAATCTCTCTCCAAAATGGTTGGATCAGGTCACAATTCTACCAACAATGAATTCGTGTCTCCATTTTTTCCACACCCCTCCAACATTTCTCGCTTTCCCCTTCAATCATTTTGGCCAATCTGATAGGTATAAAATGATATCTCAATTTAATTTGCATTTCTCTAATCAATAATGATTCAGAGCATTTTATATGACTATAGACAGCTTTGATTTCTTCATATGAAAACTGCCTGCTCATATCTTTTGATCATTTGTCAATTGGTGAATTATTTGTATTCTTATGGATTTGACAAAGTTCTTTGTATGTTTGATATATGAGACCTTTCCATGGCATTCTCTACAATACAATAACACTAGTAGCTGATCATAGGATCAAAGAATCAGTCAGTCAATAAACATTAAGTGCCCACTGTGTGCCAGAGAGCTAGATGGGGCAGTGGGTACAGCACTGGGCTTGGAGTCAGAAAGATCTGAGTTCAAATTCAGGCTCAGAAATTTCTTAACTATGTGACCTTGGGCAAATCACTTAATCTCTGTTTGCTACTGGGGAAAGAAATGGCATCCTCTAGTACCGTTGCTAACAAAACCCCATGGACAGGGGTCCACAGGGTCATGAAGAGTCAGACACAGTTCAAATGACTGAATAATAACAAAAGTGGGCCGGACATTGTGGTATATACTGGGGACACCAAGGAGGCAAAAGACAGTCCCTGCACCCAATGAGCTCACAATCTAATGGAAGAGACAACAAGCAGACAAATAGGTACACATAAGATTTAGATGATACAGGATACATAGGAAATAATTAGCAGAGGAAAGACACTAAGCTTCAAAGGAGTTGGGAAAAGGTTCCTATAAAAGATAGAGTTTTAGTTGGGACTTAAAGGAAGCCAGGCAAGCCACTAGGCAGAAATGAGGAGGGAGAGCATTCCAGGCATGGGGGACAAAGAAAAACAGGGAGTCAAGAGATAGAGTATCTTGTTTATGGAATATCCTGGAGGCCAGTGGCATCGGAACAGAGTATGTGGCAGAGAGAAGGTGTAATAAGACTGATTTCCAGGAAGGAAAGATAGGTTGTTAAGGTCCCTGTATGCCAAAAAGGTGGTTTTTTTTAATTCTAGAGGAGATAGGGAGCCCTTCAAGTTTACTGAGTGTGTGTATAGGGGTAGGGTGACATGTTCAGACTTGCACTTTAGGAAAAATCCCTTTGGTGGCTCAATAGAGGATGGATTATAGTGGAGAGAGATTTTAGATAGCTTGCTATTGAAGATGTCCGGCTATGAGGAGATAAAGGCCTCTACAATGGTGGTGG
The DNA here is from genome assembly GCF_900497805.2 of Vombatus ursinus. NCBI lineage: Eukaryota > Metazoa > Chordata > Mammalia > Diprotodontia > Vombatidae > Vombatus > Vombatus ursinus. The sequence continues at coordinate 4,359,456 of NW_020950172.1, read as the reverse complement.
CAGTGTCAGAAGAGAGAAGGGACCATATCTGAGAGACATTCCAGATTTGAAATCAACAGATCTTGGCAACAGACTGGATATGCTAGGATAAGAAATAGTGAGGAATTAGGAGTGACACCTAGGTTGTGAGCCTGAGGAACTAGATGTATGGTGTTGCCCTTGACAGTAAGAGGGAAGTTGGGTGAAAGTTAATGAGTTCTATTTTGGACATTTTGACTTAGAGATGTTTAAGATTTAACCTTAGATTTGGAACCAGAAGGTACCTCGAAAGTCAGCTAGTCCAACTCCTTTATTTTAAAGATGAGGAAACAGGAGATTTGAGAGGTTAGGTGACTTGCCAAAGGTCACATGAATAGCAGCAGAGGCCAGGATTGAGCCCTGTTCCTTTGGCTCCAGTGCAAATGTTCTTTCTATGGTACCAATCTGACTACCATTACTGGAATGCACAGTTCACAATAGAATGCCTTTAGCTGTGTGCCTTTGCTTTCCCACCATCCACAACTAGTTTTAAAAGTGAACTAGCTTCCTTTAACTAAAGGTGTTGCATAGTAAGTACTTGTTTAATGGAATGAATCTTCTAGAGATAAGACTTAATGTGACAGAAAGCCAGAGCTGGACTTCTTAACTACAAACTATGGCATTGACCACATTCAAACCACTGGCCATGATACTAAATTGTAAAAGAATATTGTCCACCACATCACTGGCATTGACACTGAAATGATGGAAGCCAAGAGCTTGATGAATGACCACAGCAGATTCGCCAGCTATATCCACATGTCTTTTCATCATAGCATTTGATCTACTTATCTAGGAAACGTCACAAACCATCATTGCACTGTTCCAAAGCAAAATTAAATATCTACATTAAGTGCCCATACATACAAGGTACTAGGTTGTGCAAAATCCAGCATGCATGCCTTACACTTTGATTTGACTCCCACTCCCCTTTGTATCACTAGCATAGTTGTGGTGGGCTTTCTCCAGAAATGGAACCCTGGGAAACATGGGTGTGAAGATGATAGATGACCTGGCATATACTATCTAGACATGTATCCCAGAGCCCCTAGCCACAAGATTATAAAACTTAGACTTTAAAGAAGTGTTGGAGATCACTTAGTTCTATTTTGGCATTTTACTGTAGAGGCCCACAGAGGTTAAGTGACTTCTCCAAGGTCACATAGGGCAACGAAGCCAGGTTTCCTGATTCCATGTTCACTTTTCTTTTGGAAATATCTTTTCTCTCCAGTGTTGCAAATTGAATATGCCCCACTGTTAGCCAATACTTTAGGCACCAGCCCTCTGTAGGTCTATTTTAATTTCACATGTCTTGAAGAATAATGTTTCTTTATTAGCTCTAATTGATGTGTCTGCCTGCCTTCCCTCTATTTACTATCTCCAACTTATCCTGTCTGTATCTTGTCTTTATGGACTTGTTTTTCAGGTTATCTTCCCCATTAGAGTATGAGCTCCTTTAGAGAAGGGCCTTTCTTTTGCTTTTCTTTGCATCACCAACACTTAGAACAGTGCCTGGCATACAAGAAGTGTTAATACATGTTTATTAAATGACTGTCATCTGTCTGTGAAGTATTGGAAGTTAACATCCAGACCTAAATTAATTTATTGGCCATCAAATTGTTCACATGTGATAAAAGTGATCCTCATAACTAGTTTTTCTTTTAACTCCTACAAAAGTTACAAGATGCTTGGAAACATACCAGAAGAGGGAGAGATATCAAGCATCACACAACTGTCTTAAGGTAATGAAGATGAACCAAGACCCAGATACATCACTGTGAGCTGGAGAAAGTTCATGAGGCTATGACCTCCTTCCTTGAGCCCTATCACAGCTCCTCAGCTCTTAAGAAGTTGACTGCTACATGCCCTGACAGAGCTGTCCTTTCTTATTCTATCCTGGAAATGTTTTATTCTAAATTCTTATAGTCTAACTTAGAACTCAGTTGATAAATACCTATTAGAGACCTACTCCAAGGACCTGTGTCTTCTCCTGAGGAAGATGCAAAGATGAATAAGTCTCAGACCCCCTATTCATGATGCTCACAGTCTAATAGACCCATTCAACCAATGAAATTAACAATAGGGTCAAAGAAGAACGTGATGAGTTTGTGAAAGGAGCGCAAGATGCTTTGGGGTTTCTGAGGTCATTTCCAACTAAGGATGGGAATCTGGGAAAGCTTCTTGGAGGAGGCATCATTTGAACTGGATCTTGAAACACTGGATGAATTTCAATAAGTAAAGATGGGGAAGAAGAAGACATGCTCCACCCAGTGAATGGTGTAAGCATATGTTGACAAGTGCAGTTAACATGTAGGGACTGGTTATTAGTCCAACTTCACTGGGAAATAAGGTTTTCATTGGGTAAAAAACGGGGAAATGGAGCTGAAAATAGCATTAGGAAGGATGCTGGAGAGAGCTGCAGAGAGGTGGCTTTAGCTTCCTTGTCTCCTCCATCCTTAATGCCAAGGCAGCCTGGGAAAAAACTAGACCCATAGTCAGGAGAGCACTTGGTTCCAGGTTCAGCATAGGGACATCCTAACTCCATGGCAATTGACTTCTCTGTGCTCCAGCTTCCTCAGTTGCAAACTGGGAGGCACTCCTTGTCCTTCAGGAGTGTCAGGAAGAAAATGCTTTGGAGCCCTACAGATGTAATAGAAATGGCAGTTTTTGAATTATTATTGAGGCAACAATCGCATAGAGCCATGATGAGATCTAGAGTTGCTTCTGGTTATTAAGAAGCCCCTCTTTCTGAGCAAGTAGCTCCATGATTACCTTCAAAGCACCTCCTTCCTCTCTAGCCCCTCCCTGGAAGAAATGTACTTTAATTAGCAGCACTATCACAAAGCATGTCACATTAAGTGGTTTAAAACCTCAGCGATTCCTTCTGAGAGCATCCCTGCACTCCCCTTACATGGTCAAAGTCACATATTAAAATTGTACCTCAAAGTCAGCGAAGCTTCTTTTCATACAAACAATACTTCCAAGAATGCACTTGTCATAATGCTTCTGAAAAGTGTGAGGTAATTCAGTTAGATTAGAAAGTGCTTATTTCTATTTCCCCAGTACATTTTATGAGGACGATTTACATGTTTCCCTATTTTCTGATAAATTTAATTGCATTTAATTTTGACATTATTTTAGTCAAATTTGTTCTTTTTCCATCTCTTTAACCTGAATCTACTTGCACAATTGCAGGGAATGCAATTCACTTAAATACATATTTATTAATCATCCTTCTCACTTCCAAAGATCTGTGGTTTCCTCTGTTTTGCTGCTTTCTTCACTGATGCAGATACCGAGCCCCTAATGTCTCAGTAGCTGATGCTCCATAAGATGGTCCATGAGGAACAAAGGTCTGGGGCTTCAGCTCTGCAGGGAGAAGGGCTGCTGCCTGCTGAAGGCATTCTCTTAAACTTGGTCCCATTCTCACAACTTGTTAGCTTGGTAGACTCTTCTGGTGCTTTTCTCAGCCAACAGGGGCTTTGGGAGCTCAGGGTCCTATCTACCTTATGAGGAGGTATCAGAGAAGTGCCTGAGTAGAGGTGAATAATCAGAGAATTACAGCATCTAAGAAAAGGATAGGAGCTCAGGGGACACCTAGCTATTTGGAAGCAAAAATTCCTTCTACCACATCTCAAGTAGGAATCATCTTACCTCTTTTTGGACACCACTCAAGGCAAAGAATTCTACTACTATATTGAGGATTCTGAGCAAGGTGCTATGCAAAGATAAAGATGAGAAACCCAAGGTCACTGTCATAAAAAAAATCACAAGGAGGTAATATAAACACACAAATAACTGGGGCATAAATTAGGATGAACTAGGGAATATAAAATGTGTTCTAGAATCCTTAGATAGAAATATACCCTGAGTGCTATAGCCCATCTCCATACCTCCACAGGCAGGTCTGTGCCTAAAAATTCTTTGGGCTAACCTACTTAAAAACTCTGGAAAGAACAAATTTCCAACCTCTTTCCTTTTGATCATCAATTCTAGGTTCCAACAAAAGAAGGTGAATTTGCTGTTGTTATTGTTATTACCATTATCATCATCCCCATCATTATCATTGTTATCATTAATAATATTTATGTATAAATAATGAATTATAAATATATAAGTGCTACATAATAATAATAGTAGTATTTATAAATTACTTTAAGGTTTGTAAAGTACTTAATATCTATTATCTCATTTGATTTTCACAATAATCCTGTGGTGGAAGCTATTATTGTATTTACTTGTGAAGAAACTGAGGCAGAGAGAGATTAAGTTCCTTGGTCAGGTTCACATAATTAGTTAGTATTTGAGGCAGGATTCAAACTTGGGTCTTCTTTATTCAACTCCAACACTCAATCCACAACACCTAGCTGCTTCTAGAAATTTAGAAACTTTGTAGATCAACATTGTCCCCAGCCTCAAACACAGATTTCCATATCTTCAGGAAGTTTGTACTATGTACAAGGGACTTTAAGAATGTGTCAAGTCCACCAACTGATCACACTCAAGTTCTTCCTTTAAAACCTGATCAACATGATGCTGGACTTTCTCCAGAGTCAAAGTGGTGGGAAACAAGAAAGCAAAACCAATGCATGCCCTGATGAGTGACGGATAATGAAAAATGATGCATGATGCAGGAGGTAGAAAGCAGGCCTTGAAAGCAGGAAGATCAGAATTCCTGTCCCACCTTTAGCAACTACGAAGATTATCTCCAATTTATCCTGCCTATGTTTTGTTTGTTCATAATTGTTTACATGGTGACTCCCCAAGAGAATGTGAGCTCATTAAGAGCAGGGATTGGAATTTTTGTCACTCTCTGTATTGTTGGCACATAGAACAGTGCCTGCCACATGGTAGGTGCTTGCTTACTTTATTTGATACTGGCTGTGTGATCCAGAGTAGGTCACAGCCTCTCAGGGCTATGGGCAACTCTCTAAGACTAAGTTGCAGAGAAAATTCTGGCCTGCATTGGTAGAAGGAGTTTTCTTATTTGGGAATCTCCTAAACCCATGAAATGATAGGTTTGGTCCCTATCTCCAGTCCCTAATGAGTACCAAATGCTTGTTATATAGGCGTTGATGAACCTGCTGCCCAGGTAGGACCAGACATGCCATGATACAAGTGGCCACTAGGGAGAAGTCACGAGCCTAGGATAGAACCAGAAGTCACTAGCAGGAGAGATGGGTAAGTGGTAAAAAAGAAGATTCTGGGGACTGGAAATCATAATGGGATAATTAAATCCATCAGACCATCACCAGTTTAGATTTGAAAGGTCTTTGATCTGGAAGCTGGTTGGGTCCTGACCACAACCCTCAATATCCAACCATAATTTTTGATGTCTAGTCTACTTTCCTCTCACTACATTTAAAGACCACCTAATCTGATTCAATCCTGAATAGAGCTGGACAATTTTGAACTAACAGTTTCAGTATGCTAATCTTTGAACATTACACCTAATAACTGATGTCTTGAATCTGTCACTTAAGCGTGAAAAATCCATTTTCCCATCTCTTTTCGTTGAAGTACTATTTTTCAACTTTTCATTCTAGTCAGAGATCTCCTTGGAGACCTTCCAAGACTCCTTAGGGTGGGAGTGTTAAGGAATCATACTGATTCCAGGCTCTTCTTTTCCTCTTCTTACAGTTAGATCAGAAATGCAAATCCCAAACAAATACTGGCATTAACGTGATTTATCTGAACCTATGATTGCCCATTCAGAACACAGTTTCACAAAAGTCCAACTCCAGTCACCTACAAAATCTGATTTAATCTTTATCAACAAGTAAATTTCTCTGTCAAAAACCATGTGATCCTTCCATCTCTTTCTCTACTTTTACCTCTGAATTTCAGTTGACTACAGGGCCAAAAGAGAATTCAATTTAATTCAATTCAGTTCAAAAAACGTTTATCTGTCTGGTGATGGCCCCTAATTAAATTGACCTGCTGCATGGAAGAGAAGATTGAACTGGAGTCTTAATTTCTCCTACACTAGCTGTGTAACAATGAACTAGTTAATTCACCCCTATGGACTTTATTTTCTCTATCGTAAATCGGGGGTGATGATACTTGAGAGGCAAAGGGGGATAGTGGGCAGAGACTTCTTAAAGTCTGAAAGACTTAGTTCGGTTCAATTCCCACATCTAAGACATACTGATGGAGGGATCCTGGACAAATCATTTAACCCCTTAGCATCCCAGGAAGCTCTCTAAAGCTACAAGTTACAGATATGCATTGGTAGAGAGAATTCCCCATATTTTTGAAATTACAAGTCTGATCATCTTCCACCTCACAAAAAAGCAGAATTAACATATACCTTACAAGGTTATTATGAGAGTTTAATGAGGTAAGAGAGATGAAAAGTGATTTAGCATTGCCGGCTAGTATTGCTGTTGTTCTAATTTGTTATAACTGTTCTCTTGACTTTCTTCCTTTCTTTTTTTTTAGAATCAAAATAACATTTATTTCCTCTCCCTCTCTCCCTTTCCCCACCCTCCCTTTCTGCTTGAACAAAATAATATTTTAAAAAGTACTAATAAATATAGCGTCTACCATGCAGGAATGTTTTCAGGCTCAAATAAGATCATGTATTTAAAGTACTTTGAATATTCAAGTGCTATGTAGATATGTTTTTATTTTAAATATAATTTCCTGATGAATGAGCCAGCTTATCTTTGGTATTGCCATCCTCAATTCTTCTTAATGCTCTTCAGCCTTATAGGGCTGCCTTAAGGGCCCTTATAACTCTAATTCTATGCTTCTACTCAATGTGTGTATTTGAAGATGTCAAGTCACCTTCCTTAAATACCACATTCATTTCCCACCTAGCTCCCCTTTTTTTTAATGGTAATTTTTATTTATTTTTCTTTTGTTCTCAACATTTACTTCCACAAGATTTTCACCCCATCTAACCCCTCCCCCCACCCCAAGATGGTATGCATTCTAAGTACCCCTCCCCCTAGTCTGCCTTCCCTTCTATCTCTCCCCCCCTTCTCTTATCCCCTGCCCCTTCAATTTTCCTGTAGGGCAGGATGGATTTCTGTACCCCATTTCCTGTATTTCTTATTTCCCAGTTGCATTCAAAAACATTTTTTTAAACATGTGTTTTCAAAACTTTGGGTTGCAAATTTTCTCCCTTCCTCCCTCCCCACCCACCCTCAGTGATAAGGCAAGCAACTAAATATAGGTTATATATGTGCAGTTATGAAAAACACTTCCATAGTAGACATGCTGTGAAAAACTAATTCTATTTCCCTTAATCTTATCCTGCCCACCCATTTATTCTATTCTTTCTTTTAACCCTGTCCCTCCTCAGAAATATTTGCTTCTGATTACACCCTTTCCCAATCTGCCCTCCTCTTTATCATTCCCCTACTCTCTTGTCCCCTTCCCTCCCTATTTTCCTTTAGGGTAAGACAGATTTCCACACTCAATTGAGTGTGTATGTTATTCCCCCCTTAAGTCAAATCCTATGAGAATAAGATTCACTCATTCCTGCTCACCTTCTCCCATTTCCCCTCCACTGTAAGAGCCTTTTCTTTTCTGTTTTTTTTCTTTTTTGTGGGATAATTTACCCCATTCTACCTCTCCCTTTCACCTTCTCTGAGTATATTCCTCTCTCACCCCTTAATTTTATTCTCCAGATATGACACCTTCATTTTCAACTCACCCTGTGCCCTCTATCTATCCATCTATCTTTCTATCTATCTATCTATCTATCTATCTATCTATCTATCTATCTATCTATCTATAAATCTATAGATATATCTATATATATGTAACTGTAATTTTTTCCCCTCCAACTACCATAATACTGACAAAGGTCTCGTGAGTTACAAATATCATCTTTCCATGCAGGAATATAAACAGTTCAACCTTAATAAGTCTCTTATGATTTTCTCTTTCCTGTTTACCTCTTCATGTTCCACTCGAGTCTTATATTGGAAAATCAAATTTCCTATTAAATTCTGGTCTTTTCATCAAGAATGCTTGAAAGTCCTCTGTTTCACTGAATGACCATTTTTTCCCCTGAAGAATTAGAATCAGTTTTGCTGGGTAGGTGATTCTTGGTTGTAATCCTATCTCCTTTGCCCTCCAGAATATTATATTCTATGCCCTGCGGTCCCCTAATGTAGAAGCAGCTAAATCTTGTGTTATCCTGCTTGTGTTTCCACAACATTTGAATTGTTTCTTTCTGGCTGCTCGGAATATTTTCTCCTTGGCCTGGGAACTCTGGAATCATGCTATAATATTCCTAGGAGTTTTCCTTTGGGGATCTCTTTCAGGAGGTGATCGGTGGATTCTTTCCATTTCTATTTTGCCTTCTGGTTCTAAAATATCAGGACAGTTTTCCTTGATAATTTCTTGAAAGATGATGTCCAGGCTCTTTTTTCGATCATGGCTTTCAGATAGTCCAATAATTTTTAAATTCTCTCTCCTGGATCTATTTTCCAGGTCAGTTGTTTTTCCAATGAGATATTTCACATTGTTTTCTAGTTTTTCATTCTTTTGGATTTGTTTCACAGTGTCTTGATTTCTCATAAAGTCACTAGCTTCCAATTGCTCTATTCTAATTTTTAAGGACGTATTTTCTTTAGTAATCTTTTGGACATCCTTTTCCATTTGGTTAATTTTGCTTTTTAGGGCATTCTTCTCCTCATTGGCTTTTTGGGCCTCTTTTGCCATATGGGTTAGGCTACTTTTTAAGGTGTTATTTTCTTCAGTATTTTCTTGAATCTCCTTTAGTAAGCTGTTAACTTGTTTTTCATGCTTTTCTTGCATCACTCTCAGTTTTCCCTCTACTTCTCTTACTTGCTTCTCAAAATCTCTTTTGAGCTCTTCCAAGGCCTGGGACTGATTCATATTTTTCTTGGAGGCTTTGGATGTAGGAGTTTTGGATTTGTTGTCTTCTTCTGGTTGCATGTTTTGACCTTCTTTGTTACCAAAGTAAGATAATATAGTCTGACTCTTTATGAGTTGCTTACTCATGATCCTGGCCAATTACTTGAGTTTTAAATTCTTTGTTAAGGTAAAAATCTGCTTCCAATGTGAAGAGTGTACTGTCCAAAACTTCAGGGGTTTGTACAGCTGTTTTCGGGGCTACTTCTAGGGACCTGTAGATTTTCAGTTCTTCCACGGTGGTATTATAAGGGGCGAGTGTTTCGTCTCCACCACCACAACAAGCTCCACCATGCCAGTGCTCCTCTTTGCCCCAGGACTGCCCCTCAGAACTGTGACCCAGATCCAAGCACTGGTAAAGCAAGAGATTCCTGCCTCAGTACTGGCAAAGAGATCCCTGCAATCGCCCTCTGATCAGCCACTCGATTCCCCCTCAGTCTGTGGGCTGGAAGCTCAGGAAAACGCTGTGGCCCCTGGCTGTGCTAGAGACTTGTGTCTGAGACCTAGCTCCTCTCTCACTGCAGTCACAGACTTTTCCCCACTGACCTTCTAAGTTGTCTTTGGCATTCAGGGGTAGAAAAGTCTGGAAACTGCCACAGCTGCCAGTGATTCAGTCCTCTGAGGACTGCTCCAGGATCGCTGTAGCTTGTGCACCCCCACTGAACTGCGCTCCTCTCCCAGCCCGGCATGATATACCTTTCCAATAAACCACCCAGGCTGTCTTGGCCTGGAAATTTGTTTCACTCTGTCTTTTTGTGGGTTCTACTGCTTTAGAATTTGTTTAGAGCTATTTTTATAGGTATTTGGAGGGCTTTGGAAGAGAGCTTAAGACAGTCACTGCTTCCCCTCTGCCATCTTGGCTCCGCCCCCAGGAAATCCCCTTGACTTTCTCTATTTATGATGTATGTGTGATACATTCCCTATCATTTTAGAGTTTCAAGAAACACAGAGTTGCAATTGTGTATGGAAATCTATCTTACCCTACAGGAAAATAGGAGGGAAAGGGATAAGATAGCAGGGGGGAGGGATGATGGAGGAGAGGGCAGATTGGGGGAGGGGGTAATCAGAAGCAAACACTTCTGAGGAGGGACAGGGTCAAAAGAGAGAACAAAATAAATGGGTGGAGGCAGGATAGGATGAAGGGAAATATAGTTAGTTTTGCACAACATGACTACTATGGAAACGTTTTGCATGACTACACATGTATAACCTATATTGAGTTGCTTGCCTTCTCAATGAGGGTAGGTGGGAGGAGGAGAAAATTTGGAACCTAAAGTTTTAAAAACAAATGTTAAAAATTGTTTTCACATGCAACTGGAAAGTAAGATATACAGGCAACGGGGTATAGAAATCTATCCTGCCCTACAGCAAAATAGAAGGGGAAGGGGATAAGAGAAGGGGGGGGTGATAGAAGAGAGGGCAGATTAGGGGAAGAGGTATTCAGAATGCATGCCATCTTGGGGAGGGGGGAGGGATGAGATGGGGAGAAAATTTGGAACTCAAAAGTTTATGGAAGTGAATGTTAAAAAACTAAAAATAAATAAATTAAATAAATTTTAAAAAATTAAAAGAAGAAACACAGAGCTGAAAGGAAGCTCAGACAACTAGTTTAATTGTTTCCTGATCAGCAATCTCATTTGGAATATTGGTGACGAATGGTCCTCCAGCCTTGACTTGAAAACCTCGAGCTATGGAAACTCAATGCCTTTCAAGAAAGCCCATTCCGTTTTTAGACGATGAATTGTTCATCCTTTCTTATCTATTTCAGCTTCTATCAGGCTAATTTGTGTACAAGATGCTTCCTCTTACAGACTAGTAGCCCTCTGAGGACCAGAGCTGGGCCAATTGTCATTGTTTCCCCAGTGCCTAGCACAGTGCTTACCACACCAGAGATGCTGGTTAGCTCCCAAATTTGCTTCTCTGTGACCTTTTGCCATTACTCTGCTTTTTCTTTTTTCATTTTTACTCAAAATGAACAAGTCTGATGCCTGTTATGACAGCCTTCAAATACTTGAGCACAGCTATTACATATTTATGCAGCCTTATCTGCTCAAGAATAAACATACCCAGTTACTCCAAATAATCATCCTTTGAGATGAGACAGTTAGATGGTGCAGTGATAGAATGCTTGACTTGGAGTCAGGAAAATCTGAGTTCAAATCCAGCCTCAGATACTTATTAGCTATGTGACTGTGGGCAAGTCACTTAAACTGTCAGTCACAGTTTCCTTATCTATAAAATAAGAAAATAACAATACCTACAACCCAGGAAAGGATCAAATGAGATAATATTTATAAAGTGCTTTGTAAACCTTAAAACTCTCTCTCTCTCTCTCTCTCTCTCTCTCTCTCTGTGTATATATACATACATACATACATATATATATCATACACACACATATATACATATAAGCATTTATTGTTATGTTGAATCCTATCACCAATATCAATTCTTTTCTCACTCCTACTTGTCAATGTCTTTCTTAAAATGTAATGGACAACCCATGGACACAGATACACGTTGAGTAAGGCAGAGAATAGTAGGCAAACAGTGTCTTTCTGGGTTTGCTCAGGTCATTAATTCTCTATTAGTGTAACCTAAAGATCATATTAACATGCTTTGTTATCACGTAGGTCAGTCAATCAACAAGCATTTATTAAATGCTAACTATGTGCCAGGCTCTGTAATAAGCTCTGTGGAAACAAAGAAAGCCTAAAACACCAGTGGCTTCACTCGAGGACTTCACATTCTAATGGAGGAGACAACATGTGAATGATGGGATGCACGCAAGATCTATGCAGTGTAAATGTTGACTAGTTGAGTTTGCAGTCTACAAGCAACTCCAGATCCATTTCACGTGAACTGTTCTCTAGTCATGCCATCTCTACTCTGGGCATGTGATGTGTGCACATATGTGTGATTTCAGCCACTTTGACTTAATTGCTTTCCTTTGAGCAGGGGACAGTTCTTAGCAAGAGCAGCAGAAAAAGATACATTGGGAAAGGACTGCCACAAAAATGACATGTACACACATGTACACTTATATGTATACATATACACACATAAATACATGGCTATTCATACATGCATACAAACACATACTAGTGATTTCTGGAAATCAAATCACTGAGGCAATGTTCTTGTCTCTTTGTCATGCTGCCTTTAACAATAAACCAGTTAAATAAAGTCATTTATTTGCCAAGAAAAATTGTATGTGTGTACGCACACGTACATATACATAAATCTCCATGTACACACACACATACACACACACACACATATATATATATATATACAGATCGTGTGTGTATATACACATGAATATAGACTAGAAAAATGCAAATGAAAACCACATTAACATGCATCAGAATCAATTCAAGGACCAACATTAATGTTAGAAGGGAGAACATCAGGTCCATTGCTCAGTAGAGAGGTGGCGACTATAGGTGTGGAACTTTGCCTTACCAGTCAGACACAGTACCAATTTCATCCACTTTGGTTTAACTGCCTTCCTTTGAACAGGGGTCAGTTCCTATTAGGATGGGCAGGGAAAGGTGTATCAGAAAAGGATTGTAAGAGAAAAATATAAAATGTCAATAAGCTATGAATGAGATGAAATGAAACAAAATGCAACGTAATGCAAATGAAATGAATGAGTGACTACGAAGGGCCATCTCGACCCCCTGCGGGAGGCCCACTTCTCCCTTAGGGTGAGTCAGTCCCTTTCTGGCTTTTTTTCCCTTTCCTTTGCAGAGATAATCACGGGCCTAGAACCTTGTCCATCCCATTGATTCTCGTTTATTCAGGGCAACAAGGAAAAGTGTCTGCAGGGATCCACACAAACTGCTGATAAATCACTGCAGTAAATTAAGCAGAGATTCACTTAATGACATTCCTAGTGAAAAGTGCCAGTTAAGCTGAATGTGCTTGTACACAAGGGCCAATTGATACATTCCAATGAGTTTAAATTCTGTTCAGTAAAGTCAGAAATAGGCCCTGCCATTCCCGTGGAGCAGGAGTAGAACTTATGGGCAGACACAAGACTTGTCCCAGAAAATCACATGTGTTCCACCTCCATCTGGCATTCAAGGCCCACCGTGCTCAGTCTCATACTAGCTAATTTCCCATACTTTCTTCCACACACTCTAATCCAAACTAAACCAAACAGGCCCAAATAAATGTTGAACGTCTTTTATCTCATCCTGTTCCTCTAACTGAAAATACCTTTTGAAAAAAGAATCCTTTCTTCCCCATAAATATCTTGAAAGACCTGCTCTACCACAAACTCTTTCATGAAGCCTTCTCAGATCTCCCCAAAAGGATATAATTACTCTTTTTTTTTCTCGGCAGAAGCCACAGGCTGGTAGATGGGTGTAGGTTTACCTATAGAAGGTACCATAGAATTCACCTAGACACAGCTCCTCATTTTAAAGATGGGTAAACTGAGTCCCAGAAAGTGGCTTTACCCAAGACACATGTGCAATAAATGACCAGGCTACGATGAAATACTGACTCCTATGCTTCCAGATCCAACTCCCTTTCCACTGCACCCTGATTGATGCCTCTATCAAGCAACCCTTTCCTTATATGCTTTTACTTCTTACCATGTAACAGAGTTATTTCTGAATCTTTTTTATTTCCCTCCTTAAATGTGAGTTTCCTGACAGAGGTGAATATCTCAAATTTCTCCATGTAAGCTTCATATTACTTAATATAGGGTTTTATGCATAGCTGCCTTTTTATAAATATTTATTTTTGAATGAATGAAATCATGCATTTGTGTAGTATATATCAATGTATTTATAGATATTGACAGAGAATTTTGTTTATTTCATCCTTTGCACTTGGAGCCACAGTGCCTAGCAAGGTTTCTGGAGCATAGTAGGCACTTAATAAACACTTGTTAATTATTGATTGAGGCATGAATGACATTGCAGTAGCGACTTCTGACTTGTTTTTGAATTTGGGCTGGTTTCTATTGATCATTTCCCCTTCTAAATGTTCACTAAACATCCATTCAGGATTCTTTGGAGAAATTGATGTCAAGTTAACTGGTCCATAGTTTTCAGATAGGTAGAGATAGGATATAGATGATAGGTAGATTATATACAGACAGATAGATATAGATGGATGGATAGTTAGATGAGCAAAAGAGACAGTGAGAGAGATGACAGATATAGAAAGGAAGGAAGCAAGGAAGGAAGGAAGGAAAGGAAGAAGGAAAGGAGGAAAGGTGGGAGGAAGGGAGGGAGGAAGAGACAAATAAAGGAAAGAAAGAAGGGAAAGAAGGAAGGAAGGAAGGAAGGAAGGAAGGAAGGAAGGAAGGAAGGAAAGAAGAAAAGGAAGAATGGAGTGGTGGGAGGGAGGGAGGAAGAGACAAAGGAAGGAAGGAAAGAAGGAAAAGAAGGAATTAAGACAAGAAATATGTTATAGAAGTAGATAAAAAGAGATAAAGAGAAGAACATCATGCAGATCAGTGTCACATGGAAATGGATAAGAAGTGATGTGGTGCTCTGGATTTAGGTCAAATAGGCTCATGATGTGGCCTTTCAAAGGCTGAGGCAGAGATAGTTCTACTATATTGTCCATTTCACTGGTTTTCTGAGATTGACTATAGGTCAAGAAGTCTGGCCAACAGCAGCAAGAGCAGAAGCTCCTTTATCAATATATTTCCTCATCACACACACACACACACACACACACACATACACACACATACACATACATACATACACACACATACACATACATACATACACACATACATACATACATACACACATACATACATACATACATATATCTACTACTACTACTAAATAAAGAAGCTTATAGGCTGTAGGCTTCTGGAGATAATGGCCACACGCTATGCCATTCCCAGCTCTCTGAGCTGAGCATGCTATTAGGATAAGGCCTTTCTCCAACATACATGTGCTCAAAAAGGAATCTTACTTTTATACACACCAAACAGGGAGTTGAGATGTGTCTCCAAGTGGCCATCCAGCTTTCTCTCAAAGATCTGCTGTGATGGAGCAGTTACCATTAGACCATTCTTCTTTGGGACTGCTCCCATTGTTAGGAAGTCCATCCATACAGTTAGCTGAAATTTGCCTCTTTGTAATTTTCCCTGATCCTAAATTTGTTTTCTATGGCCTAGTAGGATATGTGTAATAATTATGGTCTAAAATGACCTTTCATATTCCTGAAAACATTATGCCCCTCCATTCTTTCATTCTCTAGACAAACATGGTCAGCACAACTCATAAAGTCCTTTGTATGGTCCTTAGTATTCATAGCCAAGCTCTGTTCCTCCTAAGCTTTAGTGCTCTCTGACCCTATCCTTTCAGGACCATTTAACACCTTTTTTATTTATCCTCCACTACTTGACTTTGCTTCCATCTTTATACATACATTTTCGAAATCTAAGCTGTTGTTTCCTATTTATTCTCTGGGTGCCCCCTTCTCTTTTACTCACATTGGAATTGCTTCTCTTTGTATCTTCACAATTTCTTTCTAGAAAGATTTCCATTTCTTTTGGGCTGACTTTCTGTGCTGAGCTTCAGTCCCCTGAGATCCGACCTAACTTTTCTCAGTACTCTTTGAAATTTGTTTTCTGAAAATGTCGGGTGCATGCCAGATTGCAGCTGACTTTTGTCTCCTTCTCTAGCATTAGCTTTAAGGTAGAAGGTCCTCCTCCCCTAGGAGTCTGCCTCATTTCTACTACTGCTACCTGTTCCACTTTTTTCATCAATTAATCAACAAATTTATTATCTCTGGTTTATCTCATATATGATTTGTTTATACATCATGGTTTGCATGTTGTCTCCCCATTAGGTTGTGAGTTCTTTGACAGCAGGGGCTATCTTTTGCTTTTCTTTGTATCCCCAGCATTTAGCACAGTGCCTGGTACACAGTAGGCATTTAATAGACATTTATTGACTAAGTGCTTACTATGTGTCAGTCAATAGGGATACAAAGACATAAAAAGGAAGGAAGGAAGGAAGGAAAGTGAAAATAAGGGAAAAGAAGGGATAGAGGGATGGAGGGAAGGTTATTGCCTTCCCTCAAGTAGTTTACAATCTATCTGGGAGAAATGAAACATCCAACTATTAGTAGATGCAAAATATATAGCAAGTAAACCCAAGACATTTTCAGGGAGTGAGGCTGACCCTATCTTGTGGGTGAGATCAGGAACAGCCTCATGTAAGAGATGGTGCTGGAGCTAAGCTCTGGGGTGGAGGTGACTAGAAAGGGAATTCCCAGCATGGGAAATGGTCGATGTGAAGGAACTGTACAGGTGATGGAACATCATGTGTGAGAGACAGAAGGAAGGCTAGTTTGGGTGCACCAAAGATCATAAGGGGGAATGAAACAGCAAGTCTGGGCTCAAATGCCAGTGCAGTTTGTGTGTGAACTTTGAGGCCCTGGGGCATACCTGGATTTTTGAATGAGGGAATGACTTTGTTAGGTTTGTGCTTTAAGAATATCCTTTTGAAAACTTTTTGAAGTATGGATTTGGGTGGGGAGAAACTGGAGGATGGGAGATCAGTTAGGAGATTATTGTAAGAGTCCAGGAGTGAAGCAATGAGGGCATGAATTAGGCCAAAGGTCTATGTCTGAGTAATGGGGGGGGGCAGGGATGATGTGGTGGTACTGAGACAACTAAGTGGTACATTTAAATTCAGGAAGACCTGAGCTCAAATCTGGCCTCAGGCACTTCTTATGTGGATAACCCTGGACAAATTGCTCAACTTTTGTTTACCTCAGTGTTGCCATCTGTAAAATGGAGAAAATAAGAGCATCCACTTCACCGGGTTTGTGGAGATCAAATGAGATATTTGCATGGCACTTAGCACAGTTCCTGGAACAAAGTAGGTGCCTAATAAATCCGTATTCCTTCTCCCTAGAATCAACAAGAGTTCATAACTGATTGAACTGGGGTGAGGTGGGGATTTGGAGAGGGAGAGGGAAGAGTTGAGCATGACTCTTAGGTTGCAAACCTGGGTGACTAGAAGGCTGCAATCATCCTCGGCATCAATAGGAGAGTTCAGACTACATGTCAGGTTGTTTTGTTATCATTTGTTGGTTGTTATGGAAGGAGGAAGATAATGAGTTCTGCCTTGTACCTGTTCAATTTAATATGCTTAACATCTGGGATGATCTCACCCATAAAATGGAAGTGAATAGCAGAATGTCTTAGAAACCAGAATCCAACAATATGTTTTTTACAAGAGAAACACTTGAAACAGAAAATCACACACAGAGTTAAACTGAGGGGCTAGGGCAGAATTTATTATGCTTCAGCTCAAGTTAAAAAAAAAAGACAAGGGTAGCATTCAGGATATCTGACAAAGCAAAAGAAAAAAATAGACTTAACTAAAAAAGATAAGCAGGGAAATTTTATTTTGCTAAAAGGTTGTTGTTACCCTCAACCTGATTTAGCCAGTCTGCCTAGATGGTTTCACCAGGGTGTGGCTGCTGCACTTGCTACAACTTCTTGGAGTTACAGGTGAGAACTGAGTGAAAGCTGGACAGCAAAGGTGAATGAGCAGCCTTAAAAAGGGCTTGGCAAGCCCTCACATCAGCAGTGCTAGTCCTCCCTGAACACCCTAGATGATGAACTAATATCATCAATTTTTACAGAAAGTTTCTCAGATAAAGACCCCATTTCTCAAATGGGTAAGGGACTGAGTCAAATTTTTAAAAATAAAAGCTATTCCCTAATTGATAAATGGTCCAGGGATATAAACCGGCTATTTTCAAAAGAAAGAATCAAAGTTATCTATGGTCAAGTGAAAAAAATGCTCTAAATCTCTATTGATTATAGAAATACAAATTAAAACAATTCTCAGGTACTACCTCAAACCTATCAAAATTACAATTTTTGGAGGGGATATAGGAAAATAGAGACACTAATACACTGTTGGTGGAGTTGTGCACTCATCTAACCATCCTGGAGAACAATTTTCAACTACAATCCAAAGGGTTAAAAACCTGTGTATACCTTTGACCCAGGAATACAACTATTAGGATTGTATCCCAAAGAGATTTTTTAAAAAAGGGAAAGGATCCATAAGTAGAAAAAATATTTATAGCAGTTTTTTTGTGGTGGCAAAAAACTGGAAATTGAGAGGGACACTCATAAATTGAGGAATGTCTGAACAGGTTGTGGTACATCATTGTGATGGGATACTTGTGCTATGTGAAATGATGAGCAGGATTGTTTCAGAAAAACCCAGGAAGGCCTATATGAAAGTGAAGTGAGCAGAACCATGAGATCTTCGTACACAATAACAGCAATATTTTAAGGATGATCAACTGTCAATGATTTCGCTACTCTAAATAATACAATAATCCAATACAATTTGGAAGGACTCATGATAAAAATTGCTCTTCACCTCTGGAGAGAAAACTGATGAACTTCAGGTGCAAATTGAAGTCCAGCTTTTTCACTTTATTTTCATGCTTTTTGTGAAATGGTTAATATGGAAATATGTCTTATATAATTTTATTTGTCTAATGGATATCATATTGCTTGCCTTCTCAGTGGAAAGGGGAGGGGCCATAGGGAGGGAGAGAATTTGGAACTCAAAATTTCAAAAGATAACAAAAATAAATAAATAATGAAGTTTATGCTTACCACCTATACAGGTCAAAGTATTCAATGGATCACTGGTGATGTGAGACTGGAGCTCAAGAAAGAGGGTAGGATTGAATATATGGGTGCAAGAAGTTGATCCAATCAGGTCTAGAATGGCAGTCTCTTTTATTTCCATACATTTTCCCCCCAATAATTGGATTTTCATTTAAACAAGCCGACAATTGTTCTGCTTTTAGGAGAGAACACCTCCAACCTTCCCTCCCCCTCAATACTGTTCATGATCAACACTTCTTCCACGCACAAAGTTATGCCTATCAATGGAGCTTAAGATTCTATTAACTTTTGGGACTGCCATATCACTCTCTTGACTCATCTAGAACAACCAGTTCCCTAACCACCCCACCTTTCTACATGTATCTGTTTAGCCTTGCAGTTATGATCATATATTTAAGCATTTAAACTTCCTTTTCCCTCTTAGCAGGAGCTAGAATATTTCTTTATTTTCTCCTCTTTCTACGCATTCTGTGCCCTCCTTTGAAAACATCCCCCCTCTGCTCACAACCCTTCTCATCTTGACAAGACTAGTGATCAGCCCCTTTGATCTCACCACATTCTCTCCTAAGCAAAGGTTGGGCACAGAATGGGAAAACTGCCCATAGCTTTCCTTATGCCATCCAGTGCTAGCTTTGTAGTCCTGAACCTCAGCCAGTACTTGTCAAAGCCTATGCTGTTTTCCTCTGTCTTTCATTCAGTTTCACCTCCTGGCTACCCTCAGAAAATGGCACTGGCCAGGTCTACAACCCTCACAAAGGGAACATCCTTTGGCCCTCCTTAATCTGTTCTGATTTCTTCCTATAGACATAAACTCCATTTGTTCACTGAGAAAGTCTCATAGTTCATAGGGAAGTAGAAATATGTGCATGTGCGCATGCACAGACACACACACAGTACTTATGAGAAAAGAATGTTATTACAGACATAGTAACAGTCTTCTAAAATTCTGAAGACTGAGAATTTAGCACCTTAAGGTCTTAGAGGCAGCTTGATTTTGTACATAGAGTCAGGAAGCACTGAATTCATGTCCTGCCTGAGTTCATAATGGCTATGTGACCTTCAGTAAATCATTCAACCTCTCAGTTCCCCATGCAATTCTCTAAAACTGCAAGTTGCAAGCAGGTATTGATTTGCATTGGTAAAGGAAGTTTCCTTACTTGCAATTCCCTTGGCCAATGAAATCACAAGTCAACTTCCACTCCCCCTGCTCCCTTCCCCAAAGACCAGATAATCATGGAACTTAAAATTTTGAGGGTTGTCACCCAGAGTTCACTGGGTCCAGCCCCCTCATTCCAGTTAGGAAGAACCTGAGGCCCAGAGATGGGGGCGAGGGAGGCTTACATAAACAGGTCACATAAACAGAAAGTAGAAGCAGGGACTGAGCCTGACCCACGTGCGAAATTCTATTTAAGTTAGGAGGTTTCATTTTAACATATGGGGACCGCTACTTCAGAAACTATGCTGATCATGTTTTCCATTCAAGCTGCCTTTCCCCAAAGCTTCCACATCCTTGATATGCAGAGGAGCTAGTGGCAAAGAGAGTGAGCTCTTCTACGCCCTCATTAAACTCTGATTAATGACCCTGAGCAGCAACCCCAATGAATGGTCATCCACAGGTAATGAAGAATCTGGTGCTCTTGAATTCTTCCTGAGAGCAGGAGGCAACTTCTTGTTCTCCTTCAGAAGCCATTAATCTGAGCCAGAAAACAGTGGGCAGGTGGGAGAAAAGGCAAGAGAGGAAGAGATAATTGCAAAGTTACACTGATGAATGAAGAAATCAGAAAAGCGGATGCTATTTAGAACAGCTAAAATAGAAGCTATGCTATTGTTGAGCATGTGCATACTCACAAAAGAGAGGCCAATTGGAACTTCAGAGAAATAACTTCCTCTGGGTCCTTAATAAATAAGTCATCCTGCTTATCCTAAACAGAGGAACCAGGGGATGGGAAGTAAAAGTACAGGGTCATGGACTCCCTGGACCTGTTTTCAATACACTAAAGTGCCCACTATGTTCTCAAAGCCACTACACACCCACTATCTTCTCAGAAATATGTTAGATACTAGGGGTATATTATATATGAAATAGTTTCTACCTCCAGAAAGTCTACTGAAATAGACAAGGCATAGAATGGATATGTGTAAAGTTAACTAACAATACCAGAAATTAGGTTACCGTTACTCCCGTGGATCTATGATCTCATTAATATGGGTACTTCCAATGAGGTTTATCCTTTGAATTATACAGATAGCAACCTAGGCCACTTTCTGTGAAGTTCCTATCCATGTCTTTTCATAAACTCCCCAGAGTGTCAACACAAAACCCTAGGTCCTTCTTCACATTATCTTGACATTACATAAGCAGCAATTGAACCAATGGGTTTTCTCTTCATTAGTTCTTCCTTTCATTAATTATTCAATAAATATTTATTTCCCACTTATACATTGCTTTGCTGAAGTCTTACACCATTTCACCCAGGTAGTTCATTAGTCACAATATACTACAACCTGCTCATACGCAAAACACACCTCTCAATTTTCATTTGAGTGTCCTCAATGTCAGTTTTCTTTAAACTATTCCTTGCCATGCAGCTATATAGCATGGATCATAGATGAAAAGATGGAAGAGGTCAACCTCCTTATTTTATGGATAAGGAAACTGAGGCCCAGAAAGGCTAAGTGTTTTAATCAGGTTCATATGGCTAGTAAGAGTCTGGGATGGTATTTGAAACAAGAATTTTCTGTTATCACTGGAAGAATATTCAAATTAACAAGATGAACTGATATTTGGATCAAGGCACAAGAATGGATGCTGATGCCATCACTATCATCACAGCCATTATCATCATCTTTGTTACCACCACCATTACTATATTTCAAATGATCTTAATTTAATTAATGTACAATCTTCATCCACCCTTGTAAATTCCAGTTTTTCCAAAGTTTAGATGTATAAGGTTTTATAAGTTTCTCTTGTATAAAACATTCATCACTTGGTACTATGCCTTTAAAGAGAGTTAACGCTTTGTCAAGAGATTCAGATTCTGGAAAAAAGCCAAAACATGGAGCCTCTCCAGATATGGGGAAACTTTGAGAACTTGAGTTCTTCTATCAATGATTTGGAGATCCTTGGATCTCTTCCACACCACAGCAAGGCACAAAGGGAGGACAGCAGAAGCAAAGTAATAAAAGAAGTAATAATCTTTTAAATTGTCTAATGCTTTAGGGTCTCAGTATGATTTTGCAATTTTGATTTGTGAACACTATAGATCCTCTGTGATGGGTGAAATCTGAAATAACTGAGGAAACAAAGGTTCGAACGTGAGCATATTGATTAAGCCATGCATACCAATTACACAACAAATTGGGTTGTCTCAGTTTGGCAGTGGACTCACACTACAGGAGTAGATAGATTTTTATGCATTAAAAGAGCACAGTTAATATGATATAAACCAGGATACAAGATGATTAACCTGATTGCTGACTGGGGGAAAGATTAGAGATTTTCCAAGTTAAGAAAGGGATGAGTGAATTTGGAGAGTTGGGAAGGTAGGGAAATGAGCAGGTGGACTTTCCCAGATGTGAAATAGGATTTCACTCAATCCCAACAACTAGCAAGTAAGTAGAACTTACGGGAAAATGAAACTGAAGTTTCAAAATGGAGTCAGTTTTACAAGATGGGGTCAATTTTGTTCACACAATTCTCTCACCTCACAATAAGTCTCTAGGGAGGGGCAGTCAGCTATCATTATTGGCAATTAACAGATGAAGAAACATCTTCAGAAGTCAGAAATATATGACAGATTTCTAAGTGAATGGGAGGAATAATAGGTCACGTGAGTTCAAAATTGAGAAAATTCTTCTAAGCTGGGTTGACCCTAGAAGGCTTCATGGTTGAGGTGAGACTTGGAGTAGACCTTGAAGAATAGGTTTAATTTAAAAAGTGAAGGAGGAGAAAGAAAGCTTGAAGAGTGGCAAGAATGGTTTTCTGAGGCCCACAGATGTGAAATGCCTTGTTCTGGATCATCCAGGATTCAATGGTGTGCCCTGTGATTCTGAGTTCATCATTCTTTCCACTGTTTCCTTTATTGGAAGTACTTAAAAAGTGTGTGTGTGTGTGTGTGTGTGTGTGTGTGTGTGTGTGTGTTTGTGTGTGTATGTGGTCAGTCGAGTAGAACTGGAATCCCCAATAGCCCATGACACCAGTTAATTTAGCTGGTTATGATGGACTGTCTTTTAGATCATCTTAGGTATTCATGTGTGTGAGTCTGGTATCCCTAATTAGGTTATGAGAATAATTGGTGACAACTTCAATAACAGAACAGTTTATCTAAGGTACTACCTATAATCCACACAAAAAGTCATTGATAGTGGTGTGACATACATTATCACTTCATTTTACAGATAAAGAAACTGAGACCCAGAAAGTTGAATTAAATTGACTGCAATATCACACAGCTAAGAAGGGAAAGTACTAGGACGCAAACCCAGATGTCCTGAGTCAAATGGCCAAAAGGCTTCAGCTACAGAACCTGTAAAATTACAAGATCCTTGATGGCAACGATCATGTCTAAGACTCCTTCCCTCTTCTACAGAGCTCAGAAAATATTAGGATTAAAAATTATTCATTAAACATTTACTGTGAGCAAGGCAATGCACTGGGTTTCTTGAGAACAAAGGGACACAAAATGAAATAGTGTAACTAATAGTTATGAGTAATTAAAGAAAGATCCCAGATAGCCAGGGACAACAAGGGAGGAGTCAAGAAAGAGGTGTTACTTCAACTGGGTCCAGGATTTGTTCAATAGTTTTTATAATATTTTTCTGTGACAATGATGATCAGAACCAAGTGACTCTGGACAGCAAAACCTTCAAGGATAGTTATTAAATTTCACAAAGCAAGGACAAATTTCAAATGCAGAATTGATATCTTATGACGGTTAAAATGTATTATCACTCCCAGAATGTAAGTATCTTGATGGCAGTGACTATTTCATTTTTACGTTTGTATCTCTTGTGTCCTATCTACTATCTGATACATTACTAACAAATGCTCACTTAATTGAATCAAACATGGCTGTTAAAATTATAATAATTCAAGTTATGAGAATCTTCACTCAAAGAATTCATTTTCACAATGGTATCATTTGGGGGAAAAAATCATCTTTCACCCTCCCTTTGAAGAATTCCACTAATCTGAAATTCAGTACAGTGGGCTGAGTAAGCCTATTCCATTGTTGACAATAATAATGATAACATGACTCTTCATTCTGAGTCCCTATAGCATGTACCCATCATTACTAGTTCTGTCCCTTCATGGCCACTCTAATTTTAATAAAGAATAAACAACTCAAAAAATATTTATTAAGTTTTAACTATGTATAAAGCCCTATGTTTTGTACTTGAAATCCAAAGACATATGTAACGCATGCCTTCCTCTCAGGGGGCTTACAGTGTAATGGAAAGAAACAGCATGAATATACAGAAAGAAATCAGATTCAAGGGAGAGTGAGAGTAAATAAAACACACAGGCTAAGGGTCTTGAGAAATACACTTGGGGGGTAGCAGGGTGACGTCATGTTTTCTTGAGAACTCTGAGAACATTTTACAAGCAAGGGCTTAAAGGAAGAGAATGATTTCAGCAGGAAGGAGGTATCATACCAGGCATTTAGAGATGAGGTGAGAAATCAGTGAGTTTGTAACGAGAACTGGAATGGGATGTGTTCCAGCAAGATGAGAATGTAGAACATATGAAAGAAAGAAGTGTGTAGGTCTGAGGTAAGGTCTGAATAATATGGCGCCAGAGTGGCAAAGGCCTAAAATGCCAGGAGAGAACAAAGTAAAAACAAAAGGATAAATCTAAGAATATGAGATGGAAGTAAATACAGAATTAGCAATCACAACTATGAATTGGAATGAATTCACTCATAAAATGGAAGAGAATAAGCACGGATTAGAAAGCAAAATCCAACAATATGTTTATTGTTTGAAACTTGAAACAGAAAGATAACACATAAGAGTTACAATAAAGGGCTGGAGCAGAATCTATTACACTACAGCTGAAGTAAAAACAACAACAACAATAACAACAATGGTAATCATGATCTCAGACAAAACAAAAATGGACTTAATTAAGAGATACACGAGAAATCTTTATTTTGATAAAAGTTACCATAGACAATGAATTAATATCAATACTGAACATATATGCACTAAATGACATAGCATCCAAATTCTTAAAGGAAAAATTAAATATATATATAATTATTTTTAATTTGTAAATTTAAAATTTAATTTTTAAATTTTAATTTCAATTTTTAATTTAAGAAAAATATAATTTAAAAAAAATTTTTAAAATATATAGCAGGAAATAATCAGTAAAATATATTAGCAGGAAACCTCAATTTACCCCTTCTCAGACCAAGATAAATCTAATCATGAAATACAGATGAATTTCAGAAAAGTTAGAGATAATAGTTGTTGTTGTTCAATTGTTTCAGTCATATCTGAATCTTTGTGACCCCATTTGGGGTTTTCTTTGCAAAGATATTGGAGTGATTTGCCATTTCCTTTTCCAGTTCATTTTACAGGTAAGGAACTGAAAGGTCAAGTGACTTTCCCGGGGTCACACAACTAATACGTATCTGAGGTTGTATTTGAACTCAGGAAGATGAGTTTGTCTTTTGTTTTTGTTTTTTTTTCCTGATCCCAAGCCCAGTGCTCTATTACACCAGCTAGCTGCATGATATATGGACAGAAAGAGAGTAGAAATAATAAAGAGAATGAAATAAATACTTTTTGAAAGAACCAAAATGAAGTTAAAAAAAAAAAACTAACAAACAGGCCTAGTTGAAGGAGAGGAGAGAACAGGGTTACTACTAGGCTAACTGAAAAAAAAGAAGGGGAAGAAATACCTAACCACATAAAAGCAGGAGAGCAAAAGGAACTAATAAACAAAATGCCAAAGGGAAATGGGTAACAAACAAGAGGAGGATATTGGAGGACAAAGAAGACAGCCTAAAAATGATTCAGGTAAAGTAACTGAGGGAACATAACAATGTGCTTGTATCAGAAAAGGAGAAAAATAATAACTTGAAAAAAGTATTAGAGACAAAGGAAAATATAACCCTGTCATAACTTTAAATGTGAATGGATTAAATATTCCAATAAAATGAAAAAAGTGACAGATTAGATAAGATAACAAAATCCTATAATCTGATACTTACAACAACAACAACAACAACAAAAACATACACAAAATGAAACTGGAGAAATGTAAAAAAAATACTACCAAGTGAGCAAAATGAGCAGAAGTTACAAGCAAACTATCTGACAAATCAAAAACATTAAAAAATTTAAACAACTGAACAACAAAAATTCAAAAAATAAAAAAAAAACATAAAGAAACTATTTTATACTGAAAGGGACCATAAACAATAAACAAACGTTGGTAATAAATTTGTATGATCAAAAATGTCTTACCATACACATTTATAAAGGAAATACCATCTGAGATTCAGGAAGACAGACAGTAACAGGGGACTTCAAAATCCCTCTCTACACTGGATAAGACTAACAGAAAGAGAAACAAAAGGGAAATTATGGAACTGTACGAATTTCTGGAGAAACTAGTTAAAAGACTTGTGGCATCTTCTAAATAGGACAGAGTATACATATTTCTTAGCACCACATACTAGGGCACAAAGATTTTGCAAAGAAATGAAAAAAAAACCCAGAAAAAATTAAGACATCCTTTACAGATCATAATACAAGAAATATAATAATTGGTTCAGTAATTAGTTAACAAATAGAAGATACACAAGTGAACGGAAAATTAATAATGAAATCCTAAAGAATGAATAGGTCAAAGAACTAAATCACTAAAATAATTAAAACTATATAAAAGAAAATGTTAATGATGAAACAACATGCCCAAATTTCTGGCATACAGTTAAAGTAGTCCTCAGGAGAAAATCATATCTTTACAAACATACATTGACAAAAGAGAAGGAAAGTATTAATGAACTGAATATAAATTTTTAAAAATTAGAAATCTAACAAATAAGCAAACTTAAAATAAGTACAAAAGAAGATATATTAAAAATTAGTGGGTAATTAAGGTAATCAATTAGATAAATTGTGAACAAAATAATAAAAATGACAAATAAAGCTAAAAGCTAAATCTTTAGGAAGACTAATAAAGTTGATAGACCCTTTTCTAATCTCATTAAAAAGAAGAGAGCAGATGAAATCGATAAAATAGCAAATGAGCAAGGTGAAATCACAGCAAAACCAGAAGAAACAAAAAGCATAACTAGAACATATGCACAGTAAGATAATAACAAAACCGATTTTTATAGTAAATTATATTTCATCCCTGGTTTTATTTTGTGTATGTCTTTTTGAAAAATGTTCATCTTGTAAGTAACAGATTGTAGGGTTTTGTTTTCTTATCCAATCTGTCACTCTTTTTTTTGTTTTATTGAATTGTTTAATCCATTCACATTTAAAGTTATGAGAGTTAGGTTTATATTCCCTTCCATCTGTCTCTAATACTATTTTTTCAAGTTATGAAATTTCCCCTCTTCTGTACTATGTGCCTTCAGTTACATTATCTTGTTTGTTTTTTTTTTGTTAAGGTGACCCACTTCTCACTTCTTTCCCTCACCTCTGATTCCCTTTTCTTATTTGTTTTCCCTTACTTTTGGGGGTTTTGCTTATCAGTTCCTTTTTTCTCATGGTTTTCCTGGTTATGTTATTTTTGTCATTCTCATTTTCTCCCTCTCATTTAAGTAGACTCCTCCTTTTCAACTAGCTCTGTTCATTAGTTGTTTTAAATTTCATTTTTGTGGCCCTTTTCTAAAATGATTTTTCTCACTCTCTTCATTTTTCATCCTCCATGTAATTGTCAGTACTCTGTCTTTTCTCTGAATTCCCCACACAGTCAAATCTTCCAAGTATCTATTCTAAACCTCCTATAGGAAGTTTCCAACACTGCTTCATTCAGAAAATGCCATAAAGAAAAAAAAATAGTTGGAGGCATATTTAGTGTTCATAATTGATCTGTGCTAATATAACAAACACAATTACAATGACAAATTGTTTTGTAGATTTAGTGGTATGAAAATCAAACAAATAATGGGGTATTTTACAGGGATAGACAAAATTAAGCAGTGAGGTAGCACAGTAGAATGCTGGGCATGGAAAAAGACCTGAGCTCATATCTAGCATCAGATACTGACAAGCTGTATGACTTTGGGCAAGTCACTTACCTCTGTTTGTCATAGTTTCCTCAATTGTAAAATGACATCAATAGCAATATTTACCTCCTAGGGTTGTTGTGAGGATTACAAGAGGTAATATTTGTAAATCAATTAGAACAGTGCCTGACACATAATAAGCACTATATAAATGCTAACTATACTGCTGCTGCTGCTGCTGCTAGTACTACATAACCAAATTTATTTGATAGAATAATTTTTAGAACATGAAGGGAAATTATGGTTAGGTAGTAGAAATGAATAGTACTTCTAAAACTCAAAATATATTATAACTACTATGGATCAAAATTATTTGGTTAAATGATCAAAGAATATGAACAGGTAGTTTTCAGACAAAGAAATCAAAGCTATCTATAGTCATATAAAAATACTATAAATCACTATTGATTAGAGAAATTCACATAAAAACAAAACAAACTCTGAGATAACACCTATCAGATTAGCTAATAATACAAAAAAGGAAAATAGTAAATAAGGGGATATGGGAAAACTGGGTTACTAATACACTGTTGGTGGAGTTGTAAATTGATCCAAGCATCCTGGAGAGCAATTTAGAACTATGCCCAAGTATGCTATAAATCTATGCGTACCCTTTTATCCAGCAATACCACTGCTGGATAAATATCCCAGAGACATCAGAAAAGGCAAAAGTACCTATTTGCACAAAAATGTTTATAACAGCTCTTTTGTAGTGGCTAAGAATTGGAAATTGAAAGGATGTCCATCAACTGGGGAATGGAATAACAAGCTGTGGTAAATAGTTGTGATGGAATATGATTGTACTATAAGAAATTACGAGCAAGATAATTTCAAAAACACCCGGGAAGACTTACAGGAACTCATGCAAAGCGAAGTATAAAGAACCAGGAGAACATTGTTCATGGTAACAGCAATATTGTAAGATGAAGAACTGTGAATGACTTCGATATTCTCAGCAATACAATCATCCAAGACGACCTCAAAGGACTAATGGTGAAACACACTATTCACCTCAAGAGAAAGAACTGATATTGCCTGAATACGGACTGAAGTATGCTATTTTTCACTTTCTTTCTTTTATTCTTCTTTAATTAGAGTTTTATTGTAGAAAATGGCTAATATGGAAATGTTTTACATGATTGCACTTGTATAACTTATATTTAATTGCTTATTATCTCAGTGAGGGAAGAAGGCAGGAAGGGAAAGAGGGAAAGAGGGATAGAATTTGGAACTCAAAATTTTAAAAGAAACAAACGTTTAAAATTGTTTTAATATGTAATTGGGGGGAGATAGAATATCGTATATTTAAAAGGTTAAACAAACTATTTGGTACTCATTTTAAAATATAGAAAAGCAGATCAATGGAACCAACCAGAAGTATGAGAACTAATAAGACTCAAGAACTTGGTATTCAATGAGACAGCAAATATAAACTTCCTACAAAAGAACTCCCTCTTTCATAACAATTGATGGGAAACATGGAAACCAGTTTGGCAAAAATTAGGTTTTGACAAACATATTACACCAGGTACCATAGTAAACTCCAATGGATGTGTGCCCTGAATATTAAATATCAAATCACTAAAAACATTAGAAGAGATACAAATCAGGTGCCTTTCAGAGCAATGAACTGGGCTGTGTGGTAGAATTCTTACTGAATAAGCACCTATTTTCCTTAGGAAAAAAAGAATAATTTTAATTACTTGAAATTGAAATGAATTTTCATGAGAAGAATCTACTTGGATACAAAGGGAACTGGTATAGAGGATGGAGGAACTTTGTATCAAGTATCTCCATCAAGGATCTTACATCCAAGATACAAATTCAACTAAGTTAAATATCTTGAAAGAAAGAAGAAATATTGACCAAAAGTCACTCCCTAGTAGATAAGTGAACAAAGAAATCTAAAGAAGCAGAGAAAAGATGGTGGAGTAAAAGCAGGGACTCATCTTTTCCAAATTCCCCTCCAAACCATTTAAAAATAATGCCTCAAATCAAATTAAGGAGCAGAAGAACCATCAAAAGGTCAGCGTTGAACAATTTTCTAGTCCAGGACAACTTAGGAGGTCAACAGGAAAGGTCTGTCTCACCTAGGTGGTGGACAGATCAGGAGCCCAGCACAAATCACAAAGTGTAGGCTGTGCCAAGGTATCAGCAGCAGGCCTGGGAGACAGTAGTTATAGCAGTAGTTTTGGGAACTCATAACTCACAATTGTAAGCAGATCAGACAACTGGTCAGAAGGAAATTACAGGGGCCTTTTTTTTCTGGCAATGGGTTCAGCATTGTCACATTGCCCTTACTCAGTTCTGGGTCACAGTCACAGAGCTAAGAGGAGCACTAGCTTACCATTAATTGTGGTTACAGGAATATGAGCCAGCAATTCTGTTCATAGTTGCAGGACAGAGAAGACTGCTTGTGTTCATTCATAGACCAGAGCACCAGCCAGTAAAGCAGTGACCACAGTTCTCCTTAGATTATACTACCTTGGAAGAACTGAAAAATAAAACAGAAATAGCTCTGAAAACAGCAGTAAGAAGTGCCTGAAGCTTAGGACAGTGCCCCTCTACTTTGGGAACAGAGCCCAACTTTACCATAAAGTTCAATATCAAGAAATAGACTGGAAAATGAGTAAACAACAATAACAACAAAGTAACCTGACCATAGAGAGTTATTATAGTGACAGGGAAAGTCAAAACACAAACTGAGCAGACAACAACATCAAAATAGTTACATGCAAAGCTTCAAAGAAAAATGTAAATTGGTCAAAGGCCCAAAAATAATAACTGGAAGAGTTAAAAATAGATTTTAAAAAAATCAAATAAGAAAAGTGGAGGAAAAATTGGGAAAACAAATGCATGATGCAAGAAAATTATAAAAAGAGGATCAATATCTTGGCACTGAAGAGAAGAACTCTCTCAAAAGCAGAAATGGCCAAATGGAAAAGGAGGTACAAAAGGTAACTAAAGAAAATAATGGCTTAAAAATTAAAATTGGACAAGTAGAAGCAAATGACTCCATGAAATATCAAGAAAGAATAAAACAAAGTCAAAAGAAGAAAATGTGAAATGGGGGTCATGGTGACAGAAGAGCAAAGGAATTGGGAGAGACAGTGGTCTAGACTTTCAAGGAGGGACAGGGTAAAAGGAAAGAAAGAAGAGGATAAACAGGGGGAAAATAGGATGGAGGGAAATACAGTTTATAATCACAATTATGCCTGTTAATGGGATGAATTCATCCATAAAACAGAAGCAGGTAACAGAGTGGATTAAAAACCAGAACGCAACAATATGCTGTTTGCAAGAAAAAACATTTGAAGCAAAAAGACACATATGGAGTAAAGGTAAGGGGCTGGAGCAAAATCTATTATGTTTTAGCTCACGTAAAAAAAAAAAGTAGAGGTAGCAATCAAGATCTCATACAAAGCAAAAGCTAAAACAGATCTAATTAAAAGAGATAACAAGGGAAACAACATTTTGCTAAAAGGTAACAGAAACAATGAAGTAAAAAAATACTAGAAAAAAGAACAAAATATTTTTTCAGTTAAACACCAAATCAGAAATCTTGAAAATCAGAGATGAAGAACTAATAAATAAAACTAATAGATGGTTTTTGAAAGAAAAAAAAAGCAAAATAGATAAACCATTGGTTAATTTGATTTAAAACAAAAGAAAGAGGAAAATCAAATTACCAATCTCAAAAGAATAAGAATAAAGGCAACTTTCCTTAAAATCATAAATAGTGTCTAACTAAAACCATTAGCAAACATTATTTTTACTTGGAATAAACTAGAAGCCTTCCCAAAAAGATCAAGGGTGAATCAAGTATGCTCATTATCACCACTATTATTCAATATTGTCCTAGAAATGTTAACTTTAGCTACGAGAAAAGAAAAAAGGAATTGAATAATTTAGAATAGGCAATGAGGAGACAAAAATTTTAGTCTTTGCAGAAGATATGATGATATACTTAGAAAATCCTAGGGAATCAACTAAAAAAAAACTCATTGAAATAATTAACAACTTTAGTAAAGTTGTGGGATATAAAATAAATCCACATGAATCAGTCACATTTTTATATATTATATATTATTTTATAATACAATATAAAATAATATACAATATAATATAACAAAATAAATTCAGCAACAAAAGACAGAAAATTAATTTTCATTTAAAATAACTGTAGGCAAAATAAAATACTTAGGAGCCTACCTGCCAAGAGAAATTCAGGAATTAAATGACCACAATTATGAAACATTTTCCCCACAAATAAAGTTAGATCTAAACAATTGGAAAAAAAAAACATTAATTGTTCATGGCCAAGACAATATGATAAAAGTGATAATTCTACCTAAACGAAGCTATTTGTTCAGTACCATACCAATCAAACTACCCAAAATGTAGAGAGAGCTGGAAGAAATAACAGAATTTGTCTGAAAGAACAAAAGAACAAGAATATCAAGAGAATCAATGAAAAAAATATGAAGAAAGGTGCCCCAGCAGTACCAGATTTCAAATTATATTACAAAGCGGTAATCATCAAAACAATCTGGTACTTGCTAAGAAAAAGTGTGTCAGACTAGTGGAATATATTAGGTACATAATACACAATAGAAAATGACCATATTAACCTAGCATTTGATAAACCCAAAGATCCAAGCTTTTGAGACAAGAATTCACTATTTGACAAAAATTGCTGGGAAAGCTGGAAAGCATTTTGGCAGAAACTAGGTATAGACTGACCTCTCACACCATATACCAAAATAAGGTCAAAATAAGTACTTGATTTAGACATAAACGGTGATATCATAAGCAAATTAAGGGAGCTTGGAATATCTTACCTGTCAGATTTATGGATAAGGGAAGAATTTATGATCAAACAAGATATAGAGACTGTTACAGGAAGTAAAATGGATAATTTTGGATACATGAAATTAAATGTTTTTGCTCAAACAAATCCAATGCAGCCAGGATTTGAAGGAAAGCGGAAAGTGGGGGCACATAGAAATTTACAGCAAATTTGATAAAGGTCTCATTTCTGAAATATATAGAAAACTGAGTCAAATGTACAAGAATATGAGTCATTTCCCAATTGATAAGTGGTCAAAGAATATGAACAGGTCATTTTCAGATGAAGAAGTCAATGCTATCTATAGTCATATGAAAGCATGCTCTAAATCACTATTGGTTAGAAAAATGAAAATTAAAACAACTTTGAGGTACCACCTCACACTTATCAGATTGTTCAATATGACGGAAAAGGAAAATGACAAATGTTGGAGGGGATGTGGAAAAATTGGGACACTAATGCATTGTTGATGGAATTGTGAATTGATCCTACCATTCTAGAGGGTAATTTGGAAATATCTCCAAAAGGCTATAAAATTATGCATACCTTTGAAGTAGCAATACCACTAGTAGGTTCGTATCCCAAAGAAATTTTTAAAAAAAGGACTTATATATATATATATATATATAGCAGCTCTTCTTGTGGTGGCAAAGAATTGGAAGTTGAGAGGATGTCCATCAATTGGGGAATGGCTGAACAATTTGTGTTATATGATTGTGATAGCATACTACTATGCTATAAAAATGATGATAAGAATGTTCTCAGAAAAAAAATCATGGAAAGACTTACATGAACTCATGCAAAGTGAAAAGAGAAAAACAGAACATTGTACACAGTAACACCAACATTGTGTGATGATTAACTATAATAGATTTAGTTCTTTTCTCCTCTTTAAAAAGTTATTAGTAGGGATTGCTTTCCAGAAAAGGGTTGGAGGAGTCATTTATCTCCCATCAGTTGCACTCCTTGGACTATACTCAACCACTGGGTACCTTCTCCCCTTCCCACATTTTGGCCTCTTTTTGTGTGTCTTCCCCAATTAGATTGTAAATTCCTTGAGGGCAGAGACTGTCTTTACTTTTTTTTTTTTTTCTTGTTTGTATTCCCAACCCTTAGCACAATGCCTGGCACATAGTGAACACTTAATAAATGTTTATTGACCAACTGATTGGAATAGAAATAATGTAAAAAAACAAGGGTTATAAATAACCCAACAATAATAACAATCTATTGGGGATTTAATTTGAAATTTCAAGACAACTCCCCAAGTGTCTTACATCCAGTAGGTATTTAATAAATATTTGTTGAATTGAATGCATTAATTACAATCAATTAACAAGCATTTATTAAACCCCTTCTGTATGACAGGCATTATGCTAGACACTGAGGATATGAAGACAAAAGTGAGTCTATCCTTCCATCAAGGAGCTTACATTCTGTCAGAGAATTCATTGTGTACCTGTGTTCTATAAATATATATGAATTATAAACAGAAGAATATGTGAATATTCTAATAAATATGCAAATAATATAAAATATATATCATATACAAAATATTTGCAAAATTAATACAAAGTACATCTGTGGGGCTGGGGGAAGGTGCAGTTCAGAGTAAGATTCCTATCAAAGGTGATCCTTGAGTTGTGCTTTGCAGAAAATCGAGTATTGCAAGTGTATCATCTGGTTGTCGTCCTCTCCTCTGCTGACATTTCTGATTAGGCTTCTCTGAGCCCCAATCTATGGAGCTAATATGTGAATTCCTTTTCATTTAATAAATGTGAATGAAATTATGCTGTCATTAATCTCTGAGAACAAAGGAGATTAAAGATCCGTCCTCTGTTTACTTCAGGTTCCATAATATCATCGACCTTGAGAAAGGAAATATTGTTTCTGTGATCAACTTTTGGGTGCCTTTAATTTAGAAGCATTGTTTCCATTTCAAAGGGGACTAGCCTTGGGGAAGGGAAAAAACATGTAACAATATTATGGACCAGGATAAATTAGAATTTTCATTATTAAAAGAAAATTACTAACCTCGAGATGTTATTACATCTAGCGATTTAGCAAGGAATGTTTCAAACCCAACAATGTTTGCTAATCCACTGTTTGCAGAATGGGCGCAAGGCATATGATGCATGCTTAGCAATAATTAGGTGCTTAGCAGGCTAATTATTTTGTGAATAAAATCAAACAAAATCAAGTAATTAGACAACAGACAGAGAATGTCTGAAGTCTTGTACTGACAATGGTTGATACTCAGATTTAACAGAGTGGGTTATGAATAAATAACATATACAATATAATATACTCACAAACAAAAGTATCTTTCTGAACCACATAAACACAGCCAGTCAGGGCCTTGTTCTCACCCAGGTCACACTACATGAGGCCCAAATTACTTTGTTCTTCTTTGTGAGCTAAATGATTTGATCGCAAGCAAGGGAGAAAGGAAGACAGAAGCCTTCGAAATGCCATTCCTAAAGCCTCAACGCCACATAGGCAACATTTTCAGTTTCCAACACTCATTCACTGAGGGTCTATGGGGGTGGAGAAGTCTGTGCTGGATTGTAGTGGCAGGGTAAGGGGCATGGACTGAGGAGACCCAGAGGTGACTTCAGACGCACACAAAGCAGTACAAACTGGCAAAGATGAAAGACATTGGAATGTAGTTTGGGGGAAGCTTCGGGTCGGTCCTGGGTTTAGTTCTCAGGCCTAGTTATGTGTGACCTAGATCAAGTTACTTTGTATTTCCAGACGATGCTTTCCTTATTGTTTAACGGTCTCTCTCTTTCTGGATTTGCCATTGCTCAGTTATTTTTCAGTCACGTCCAACTCTCTGCGACCACATTTGGGGTTTTCTTTGCAGAGATACTGGAATGGTTTGTCATTTCTTTCTCTAGCTCCTTTTACAGATGAGGAACTCAGGCAAACAGGGTTAAGTGGCTTGACCAGGGTCACACAGCTAGTAAATGTTTAAGCTAGATTTGAACTCAGCAAGATGAGTCTTTCTGACTTCCAGACCTGGCACTCTTCCACTGCTCCACCTAGCTGCCCTTCTGGATACCATACCTTTATTATAAAGAAGGACAGTAGAGTGAAAAGAGTCCAAGGTTTGGAATCAGAAGATCTAGCTACAATTCCCAGATTTGCACTTGCTATCTATATGACTTTAGACAAGTTATTTACTACTATGAGCCTAAGTTTCTTCCTAAGGACATTGGATTAGATACCCTTATTGGTTCTAAGTCTATGATCCTATGTTCCTTATTCAGGGAAACACAGAATTGGGTTTGCTGGCAGCCATGTCAAACTTGTATGGAGCTTCTAGTCTACTGAGACCAACAGGATCTGTTTGTTTGTTTTTGCATAAACTGTTGTCTAGCCATGCCACCATAGCTC
The DNA here is from genome assembly GCF_900497805.2 of Vombatus ursinus. Taxonomy (NCBI): domain Eukaryota; kingdom Metazoa; phylum Chordata; class Mammalia; order Diprotodontia; family Vombatidae; genus Vombatus; species Vombatus ursinus. The sequence goes on along the minus strand of NW_020950172.1, from coordinate 4,323,386 downwards.
ACATAAACTCTTAGGATTCGTATCCCAACTCTCCCTCCCACTGATGAATCACATTCACACAGCTCCTTAAAAAAAAAAAAAAAGAATCTCTTTGTATTTCAGCTTTGAGTGATGTGCAAGTTTGGTAAGCAAGCTTTTTATTTAAGCAACTTATTTACCTGGATTTGGTTATCCAGGTAACCAATAGGAATTATTAACATTATGGAGCCATGGATGGGGTCTCAGGACATTTCACAACAAGTTGACCTAACATTGACTCTGTCTTATCATTAACTAGTTAAATCTTAGTGTATGAACATCTAGACCACGTCTCTCTCCTACACCAAGAATTCTTATGTACTATGCCAAAGGTATTCTCCCGATCTTCCAGCTTGGCTAAGTTTTTTTTTAAGGAAATGAGGTTAGCTGGACATATCCGGTTTGTAAGGAGGCTGTACTGACTCTGTGTGATCAGGTTTTACTAAGTGTTCAACAACTAACTCTTCAATGATGCATTCTAGAGTTTTCATTTCAAAAATGACTACCGAAACTCACTCATCAGCCCATAGTGTGAAGACTTCACTCCTTCACCCTCCCTTAAAAAAAAAAAACTCAACAAGTTACCTTGTATTTAATTGTGACAAATGATCTCTTCTACAGAACATCTCCAGTTTCTCTGATTCTTCATATCTATTTATTTCGCTACCTCAGGATATAGCTTATCATGACATCATGATCTCAACTAACTGAGGGGAGCTCAGGGCTCTCTCGCCATCTTTTTCTACTCTGTTGCAACTCCATGTTAACCATTTGTGTTCTATCCTTCCCAATCCAACTATTCTCCTTTATAGATTCAATAGAAGCTAACCAAGTCTAGAGTAGTTTTGCTTTCCTTTGGCCATCCATTGACGTTTCCCTGTCTACCACTGATATCACCCTATCCATCAGGGATTTTGCCTTATCTACCACATCTTATCTTATCTTTTCTTTGATCTTCCTTTTGCTCTCAATAGAGCTAAATAGCTTTCCTTTTATTGCCAACTTCATCTTCTCCTGTACTTTAGCAGTCATGATTGTATTCTTTACCATTTGTAACCTCTCCCTTCTTCCATCTCCTATAGATTTATCATTATTATGATTCTATTTTGGTAGATGATTTTTCTGTACATTAATGCCAGTCCCTTTTGACAGATCTCCCTTTCCCCCCATCGGCAGATTTGTTTCTACTTTTATAAACTATGGAGAATTTCTGAACTATTTTGGGCCAACTTTTCTCAGTGAATGAGATCCTACCTATGTTTTCTCTTAAACTCACTGAAATCTCTCCCCAAATCTAGTAATCTAGTGAATATCAGATTATGTACAATTTCCCTCTCCCTCTCTGTCATGAACCCCAAAGTGAAGATGTGGCATTTTGGCAAGCATTTTGATTCACCAGCCAGTTCTTGCACATTGGTCATTATCAAGTACAGCAGAATGGTTTCCTTTTTCCTTTACCCCCACCTTTTGAGGAATGAAATTATTATTAAAGCAAAAGCCAATGGTGGATGTTTTCTGCTTTTTACTGGAGAGCTGTCTCTCAGCCAAATGTCCGGAAAGTTGTAAGAATCCATCCCCATTAAACCATGCTTGTGTGGTAGTATTTTTATGTGTTTCCTGAAAACTCTTCCTCTATTCTTCTTTCTTTGAGGCTGCTGGAGGTAGAGAAGACATCCACAATATTACATTCTCAAAATCCCTTCACAGACAGTTGTCATGCTCTTCCCCTCTGGGTTTTTTTTTCCTTCTATGATTATATGTGTATATAAAAATAGGTATACATTTATTTGTATGTGTGTATGCTGATTTGCCCCTAGTTTCATTTCTCTGTTCTGTTTGAAGGTCAGCCCCTCCTAGAGCATCATAGTCCAGTAATGAGGCCTTTCCAAGCAAGGTGTAGTGGTATTTATCAAATCAAATTTGACTCCTTATTAAAATCTTCAACAACAGTCATTTACTGTCCATGAATTATGCATTAAGTACAGACATCTGAAGTATCAGATATGACTGATAGGTTACTTCTTGGACTGTATCTCTTGTGAATTAGTTGATACATTTCCTTTGCTGAACCCGCAATTCTCCATGGTATATGGTTTGGGAGAGCTCTACGGTTAGTTTTTCTTGTTGTTGTTTTTCTTTTCCCATTCTCTCCTTTGTCAAGGTAAAGCAAAATTGGCCATTTTAAGCATGTGTGACATTTTCAAAGCCAAAAGAAGGAGCAGATGCTTAGTATTCTTCCCAAGATTTAAGACACTCAGGCACCTGGGAGCACAGAAATTTGGGAATGGATTCACTAACTACCAATCACACTACCAAATGAAAAGTAAGCACTCAGGTAAAGCACTGATCAGGTTTCCATTTGAGCAGCCACTGGGATAGCATCTATACTTTGGTAAATATAGAAAGTCACATTTACTTAAAAGACTGTAAAAATTATAAAAGCCCAAAGAAAACATGACAAAAAGTATGAAGCAAAAAACATACAGGTGTATGTATGTATGTATGTGTGCATATATGTATGTGTATACATACACATGCATATTTATGTATATATTTGTGTATGCATATGTATGTGTATATATGTGTATGTGTATACATATTATATTTGTATATGCATGTGTATATATATATATGTCCGTTCTATATAATTAAGTCTACAAAGTCAAAAGTAAGTTATACAGTCCTCAGAATTTGGGTAGTGATGAAAATAAAAGCTAGATATTTTAACCTGTTATATCTTCTTTTCTCCTTTAATTGTCCAGTTATTTTCAGTAGTAGAATGATATACTGCTGACATTTGTATAATAATAAATGGCTGTGTCTTCAAAGACAAGATGAATGATTTAAGGGTCTTTCCAAATCACAAGTGACCCCCACCAGAGACCCCAGATTCAATTTCTCTGCTAGAAGAGGTATGCAAAGGGGGTGCCTTAAAGAGATTATGGAAGCAGGTTAAGCCAAAGACTATTGTGCTCACTCTTGATATTCTTACCTAATACACTTTCTTTGCTGTACCTGAACTTTCCTATGGTATATAGTTTGGCAGAGCTATATGCTTAATTTTTTCCCTCTTTTCCTTTATTAAGGTAAAGCAAAAACTAGCAATTCATTCAAATATGACATCTTTTAAAGCTGAAATAAGGCATATACCCCCCACCCTCAGTACCTTGAGTGGTTTAAGACTACACATTAAATCTGTCCTTGCTCAGCTTATTAATTATGATAGCTGGCATTTGTATATCACCTTAAAAGTATTAAATACTTTAGCTACATTCTCAATTATTCTAAAAATAGCCCTGTGATGATAATGAGTATTATCTGTCTGCTCTCAAAGAAGACAAAATTGAGACTAAGGCAATTTAAATTGTTTTTTAACTACTTGGTTAGTCAATTACCAAATTTTCTTAGGATAATAAATTCATAATGGGAAGTGACCTCAGAGGTCATCTGCAAACTCTCAGTTGATTAGAGGAAACTGAGGTTCAGAGATACTCCCACTGAGTGGTCCTCCAGCCTTTGCTTGAAGACCTACAGTTGAAAGGAACTCACTGATTCCTGAGGCAATCCATTCTACTTTGGAACAATTTTCATTTAGGGTAATTTAATTTTGTTTGAGTTTGTTTTTTCTTCCAATTTCCTGACAACAAACGTAATACTGTTAAAAAAAAAAAAAAACAAAAACAAAAACACTTTTATCCATTGACCTTAGCTCTGACTTCTGGAGCCAAAAACAAATATAATGAACAATTCTTATGGACAATTGATCATGGTAGTGGAAAGAGATCAGGAGAGCAGCATCTTCATGCTGGCTTCCACAACCTACTAATGCTGGGTGACTTCAACCTCTTTTTTCACAGCTGTAAAGCAAGGAGAGTAACATCACCCACTTATTTCATGTCAATGTTCTAAAGAAAGTATTTTGGTATCAAAGCACTACAGAAACAATCATCAATAGCTAACACTTCTATGTCATTTCTAAGGTTTGACAAAAAGACTTTACATATAGCATCTCATTTGCTTTGATTCTCACAAAAAAACCCCTGTGAGATCAGTGCTCTTATCACCCCTATAACCCTTATGGAACTAATAAGGAAACTGAGGCTAAAAGCATCTAAAGGATTTGGCAAAGGTCACAAAGCTTAGCAAGGGTCTGAGACAGTGAGTGATCAAACTCAGGTGGTTTACTGTTGTTTTTGCTCTAAGTGGTATGTTCTCCACTATTCCATCTCACTTTCTCTATAATTCTCAATTCTTTGATGCAAGTCACAGAGCTTGGTCCTCTTATAGAGTATGAAACTCCTAATTGCTCCACTCTCTATAGTACATCATTTTAAAAAGGCATTTCTCATAATTACCTTCACAGGTAAACTGTGAGCATATTAGGATGCCCATTTGTCAGATGATCCAACTGAGACTACGAGATGTTTGGGGATTTTTCCAAGGTCACACAGTTAGTAGTTGTAATAATTGAGATTTAAACTGGGGCTTCTAGTATCCAAGTCTAATGTTTGCTTTTCCATTACACACACTACTTCTCACCACACCATTTAGGATGCCTTCTGCAATCAATGAGCTTAAAGTCTTGCATTGTATACAAAACATAGACATGAAAGGCTTATTTCCAGATTACAGATTTTTATCCACGTGGGTCATCTTTCCAATGAGGCAGAACCCATCCTATCCATGCCTTATTAGCTAGTCCTAATGAGATGCTATGGCCAAAATGAAGAAAGTGGTATCTGCATTTATCGAAGTTGTTCCTTGGATGCCAGATCTATAGTCCACCTCGGGATCGATCTTTGAAGATTGGAACCCTGACGGCAGCTGTTGGGGCTTTCTTCCCCTCTTGTCCAGACCTTGATGTTCCGGAATAATCTTATTTCCACAAGGAGGCACTTGAACAGCTTTCAGCGGAGGATTTCTGCAGCATAGTCCATTTATATTGAAATTAGCATGTTCCCAGTTGAGGGAATTTGAAAACAAGTGAAACATTACTTGTTCGCAATGAACACAAAGCATAGAAAATGTTCCTACCATCCTTAGTCATCAGAATCCCACCTTGCAAATCAATGTATTCAACTCCAACAATTTCTAGAGAAATTGGTGCAGGTTATAAACCCATAAAGGAGACAGCAGGTTGTGTTTACAATCAATTTCTTTTGCAAAGGTCTGGAGTCTTAAATAACAGCATAATGGAGGAAATGTCATTGCTAAGTCTCGAATTAACTCAGTAGATAGAAATTCAGTAGTCAAGGTGTTGGGAAACATGTTCAAAATCTGGGTGAGGGAACTGAAAATATGGTATTTCTATTCGAATCCCTCCTGAAATCCATGAACAGCACTGACTTTGCTACAAGCTGTCCATTTTCATATGGTTATAACAGGGCTGGAGAATAAACACGCCAGCCCCCTTCGCCTGCCGTGAACCAACAGAGGGATTTGATTAAGCTCTTTTCATGGCACGGGGCTGTTCATACTACTAAGATTGATTTGATATTCACAACGTCAGTGGCTACTGGAATGAAGGAGGGGAAAAATCCATCCATCAATTTCAAATAGGGTTTAAATGCTGTCTGCTTCTTAATAAGATCTTGGTAAGCAAAGTCGTTGTCAGAGACCAGCAGAGCTTTTTCCTCCAGTGCGGTTTTGCTACACGAGAATGTGGAAAGTGATTTCATTATCTGGGCTTTAGCAGAGGCAGCATTGTGGAGCAGAAGCCAGAAGAATCCAGAAGCACAAAAAGTCAAAGCTGTATAGGACTTCAGAGGCCAGATCCAGGCTAAGCTGCATCTGAATAGGATACCTCTCTACAAAATGTCTGGAAAGTCATCATCCAGTCCCCAGTTAGGAACCTCCAATGAGAGGGAGCCCACTACCTCCCGAGGCAGCCCGTTAGAGTCTGGGATCGGGAGCAAGCTGGTTTTCTTCTTCTCACAGTGAGCCTAAAGGGGGTTCTCTGCACCTGCCTTCCAACCTCCTCCTACTTTCTCAGTCTTCTCACACTCTACATCTCTCAACACGCCCTATGATCCAGCAATACCAGCAGTCTTGTCGCTCCTCCCATACCACACTCAATTTCCAGACTCTGGGCCTTTACTCAGACCTACAATGATCTAACTTTTTATTCCCATGTTTTGGATTCCCTGGCCTCCTACCATACTTAGCTTGAATTCCACCTGTTGTAATAATCCCTTCCTTATCCTCCCTACTGCCAGTGTCTTCTTTCTAAAATTACCTTAGATCTGAGGTATAAAAAGGTATATCTATTTTGAACACAAACATTTACTTGCATGTTCATCTTCATTAGATTGTAAGCTCCTTGAGGACAGAGACTTGTTTGTGACTTTTTTTTATCCCCAGCACTTAACACAGGGCTTGACACATGATAAGCACTTAATAAATGTTTGTTGAGTGACTTGTTGACTGAACTCTGCTAGACATCCTTTCTGAGGGCAAGGAGAACAACTGTAGTCCATTTTCAAAATATCTAACTTCTATACAAAGAGAGTGAGCTTTTCTTTGTTAAACTTATTTGGAGTAAACATGACAAATTCCTTCAAATGATCTTTGTGTGACATGGTCTCTAATCCCCCCATCATTCTGTTCACACTTCTCTTGACCTTTTAACGTCAAGTTCACCCTCACTCACTTATTAACCAAATGGCATGGGCTCTTCACTTCCCTCTTTGAACTGCTTCTATCCACATCAATAAACTATTGGGATAAGATCTGTGCTCACTGCCCCCTTGGGTTGTGGTGATAACGGCTATTAATGTCACTGCCCATTATCTACACTAGTTTTCTTCAGCAAGGACTACAGCACACGACCTTTTGGGGAAGCATTTCCCATGTTATCCCACAAAGAATCTGCTGCAGGTCATGGGAAACATTTCATGATCTTGGTACTCTTATCATTCCATCAGAATCTGCTAAGAAGCTCTAAGACCCCAGACCTATTAAGGGCCCATACTTATTTCCACATAATGATCTTTCATGGGAATGTCCAACAAAATGGCTCTTGGGCTTGCCTTCAGAAAACTGGCTTCATTTTCTTTGGGAGTAAGGAAGGAAAAAAATGAGAGGAGAGAGGGAGAGAAGGGAAGGAGGAATAAAGATTTGGCTGAAACTATCATGTATGTAATCTGTCAGGCAAACTGTAGCTCAGTGTAAACATATACAAATATATTCTTTCAAGAAGGTAGAATTAAAATCTTTCAAAATAATCCATAAAATATGAGCTTATCATTTTTTTTCCTGAAAGGAAAATAAAACAGATATTTCTTCTAGACCCAGTTTAGCCTACCTCAATCTGAGGACATGTCGACTTCCTAGCTTCTAACAGGGTGAGTGAGAAAAAAGGGAGAAAAGGGAAAAAAAGAGAGGAAAATAGAGCTACTTATAATTTTTTTGCCTGATAGAAGATTCTTTTTCTATCCACTGTTCCTCACAGAGAAGGTTAAAAAAAAAAAAACTTCTAATGCTTAAACCAGAAAAAAACTAAAGCAAAGAAAGAGAAGTATAGAGCAGCATCATTAATGAACATCAATTCTTGTTAAAATGAAATCAATAGCTATCGCCTTAACATCAATACGACATTCAATACCATCCTGGCCAACCAATCACAGCTAATACATCCAGAAATTATGCATAATGATCAAACTGCCTTTGTACCAGGGATGCAAAAATGGTTCAACATTGGGAAAATGATTCACATAATTAAACATTTTAAAAATGAACCCAACTTGAAACCCATGATAATATCAATGGATTCTGAAAAGCAGCTGGTGCTTCTTGTTACATCCTTTAGAAAAGGGGGGACCCCAAAACAACAGACATAAAAAACCTTTAGACCTTTTCACCCTGCCAGTAAAGAGAGACAGTGAAGTCAAAAAGGGTCTTCCAGCCCTGCTACAAGGAGGAAGAGTAGGCAAGAAGAATGGTGCCTTCTAGCAAAGCCCTGACACAATTCTTCCATTCCAGTTCCATCATATGGCAGAGTCCCTGTTCAGAGTCCCTCAGATCCTCTGTTGGAGGGGAGAGGCAATGCTGAGCTTTCTGCATTTGTAACCTGTTCTAAATATCTGGGGCTGAGTTAGGTACAGGGCTCCTTTTCAAAGAATGAGTTGGTTTTGAACTGAGGGGTCTCTATGAATTAACAAACAGAAAGTTTCCTTCTTGAGCTAGCCTCCCAACTCAAAAGGGGGCTCACATTCTGGAGACTTCTGGTTCTGACTGGCTGCAAGCAGGGGAGTGATGAGTTCTACATAGTGTCAGTTGATAACTTACAATATTGCCAAGGATCACTGAGCAGCCTGGTTGATCACGTGGAAGTCTGTAAACTGCAGAGCACCATCTAAATGTGAACTGTGATTATAACAGTGGGGATTCAATAAACATGTGTTGATTGATTGATTAATTTAAAAATCCATTAGCTTCAGGAAACAGGTACCAAGTGTGACCATAGTTATGCTCTCAGTAATAGCATTTGGTTAGAGGATGGAGCTGAATGATAGAAGTCCATTAAAGATACAGCAAATAACTTTATTCTTAGGACTAACCCCTTTCTTATCCATCAATAGCAGTAAGCCTGCTCTCAGCTAGCAATTGAAGAGTTTTCTCTTCCTTTTTTTAATAGCCAAGTTTCATCTTCCTGTTCTCTGTCTGCATCCCTTGAATAGTCTCTCTTTCTAACAAATTAGATTCATCCCGGAAGGTGCTGGCTACAATATCGCTGCCTTGAGCAGTGGGTGGACAGGGGAACAGTGGCAGAAGAAGAGGCAACAAAAGCTTGGATTTTTTCCCCTGAAGCAGGGCTTGAAATGTTAACCAAGTTCTTAGCTCAGAGACAAGCTCAGGGGTGAGCAGTTAAATCTCCCCCACTTCTGAAATTTCGCTGTTAGACTCCTAGCAAGCAGACGACAGCCATTGTATGCAGCTACCTTATCTGGCCCTAACGTACAAGGGGGTCTTTTCTCAGTTTAAGAGGATTCGGAATGAGTCCAACAAAGCCAAGCAAGATCTGGACATCAAGTGTGTTTATATGGGTGTGAGTGCAGGTGTGCAGGTTTCATGCACATTCTACACCTCCCTTATTAATTCAGCATGCCATTCACCACAGTGGCTCTTCCAAACCTTTTTCATGCCTCCTCTACCTTCCATGGCTTCCTCTCCCTCCACCCCCTCAGCTGAGAGAACCTTCTCAGTTGAGAACATTACCTCATATTTTACAGGAAAACATGAGGTCATTCACCAAGACGTCTTTCTTCTGCCCTCTTCCTCATCTCTTCTAACCCAGATGCATTCTGCTAGTTTCCTCCTTTACCCCTTCTCACTGATGGGGCTCCTACCATGACAATTCCCTCTCTATATACAAGTGATCCCCTTTCATCTCATCTCCTCCAATTTCCCCTCTCACTTATTTTCAATGCCTCCCTACTGACTCATTCCCTACTGCCAGTAATCATGTCCATGTCTCTCTCATGCTGAAAAAGAAAGAAAAAACCTCACTTGATCCTTCTATCCCAGCTAAGAGAAAAATGTAGACGTCTGTGTTATAAGAATGAGAGACAAGCTACGAACAGGGCACTTCAGTATCTGAAGAGCAATTTCATCTGATATCTCTTCTGCCCTTTGTGGCAAAGCTCTTTGAGGCCATCTGTAATAGCTGTTTCCACTTCCTCCCCTCTCACTCTCTTTAACCCCCTATTATCAAGCTTCTGACCTTATCATTCCATCAAAACTTCTCTCTCCAAAATTATCAATGATCGCCTAACTGCCAAATATAAGGGCCTTTTTCCAATCCTCATTCTCCTTGACCCCTCTGAGGTCTTTGACACTGTTGATCACTATCTTCTCTCTAGGTTTCCAGGACAACACTCTCTGCTGGTTCTCCTTCATCTGACTGCTCCTTCTCTGTCCCCTGTGCTGGATCCTCCTCCAGTTCATGCCCTCTAACCATAGGTGTCCCTCAGATTCTATCCTGGGCCTTCTTCTCTTCTCCCTCTAGTCTAAACTACTTCTCTTGGTGATCAGCTCCCTTGAATTTGGATGCTGCTGACTGTCAGGTCTCCCATTGCTGCCCCAATCTCTTTGCTGACCTTCAGTCTTCCATTTTCTTTCTTTCTTTCTTTCTTTCTTTCTTTCTTTCTTTCTTTCTTTCTTTCTTTCTTTCTTTCTTTCTTTCTTTCTTTCTTTCTTTTTTCTTTCTTTCTTTCTTTTTCTTCCTTTCTTCCTTCCTTCCTTCCTTCCTTCCTTCCTTCCTTCCTTCCTTCCTTCCTTTCTTTCTTTCTTTCTTTCTTTCTTTCTCTCTGTGAGTCAATCAAAAGCATTTATTAAGTGCCTACTATATGCCAGGTAATATGCTATGCCCTGAGGATACAAAAAAAGGCAAAAGACAGCCCCTGCTCTCATGAAGCTCACAGGCTAATAGGGAAGACAATATGCAAACAATTACATACAAAAAAGATACATACAGGATAAAGTGGAGATAATGAATGGAGGGAAAGCAGTAGAATGAAGGAGGATTGGGAAAGGCTTCTTAGAATGGTAATTTTTATTTATTTATTTATTTTTTTGTTTTCAACATTTACTTCCACAAGATTTTGAGTTCCCAATTTTCACCCCATCTCACCCCTCCCCCCACCCCAAGATGCCATGCATTCTAAATACCCATTCCTCTAGTCTGCCTTCCCTTCTATCCCTCCCCCCTTCTCTTATCCCCTTCCCCTTCAATTTTCCTGTGGGGCAGGATGGATTTCTGTACCCCATTTCCTGTATTTCTTATTTCCCAGTTGCATGTGAAAACATTTTTTTTAAACGTGGTTTTTAAACTTTGGGTTCCAAATTTTCTCCCTTCCTTCTCCCTCATTGCTAAGGCAAGCAACTAAATACAGGTTATATATGTGCAGTTATTCAAAACACTTCCATTGTAGACATACTGTGAAAAACTAACTCTATTTCCCTTAATCCTATCCCACCCCCTCCATTTATTCTATTCTTTCTTTTGACCCTGTCCCTCCTCAGAAGTATTTGCTTCTGATTACTCCCTTTCCCAATCTGCCCTCCTCTCTATCATTCCCCTACTCTCTTGTCCCCTTCCCCCCCTATTTTCCTGTAGGGTAAGACAGATTTCCACACCCAATTGAGTGCATATGTTATTCCCTCCTTAAGTCAAATCCTATGAGAATAAGATTCACTCATTCCCTCTCACCTTCCCCCATTTCCCCTCCACTGTAAGAGCCTTTTCATTTCTGTTTTGTTTTTCTCTTTGTGGGATAATTTACCCCATTCTACCTCTCCCTTTCTCCTTCTCCTAGTATAATCCTCTCTCACCCCTTAATTTTATTCTCCAGATATGACCCCTTCATTTTCAACTCACCCTGTGCTCTCTATCTCTCTATCTATATCTATATATACATACGTATAATTTTTTCCCCTCCAACTACCCTAACATTGACAAAGGACTCATGAGTTACAAATATCATTTTTCCATGCAGGAATATAAACAGTTCAACCATAATAAGTCTCTTATGATTTTCTCTTTCCTGTTTACCTCTTCATGTTCCACTCGAGTCTTATATTTGAAAATCAAATTTTTTATTCAACTTCGGTCTTTTCATCAAGAATGCTTGAAAATCCTCTATTTCACCGAATGACCATTTTTTTCCCCTGCAGGATTATACTCAGTTTTGCTGGGTAGGTGATTCTTGGTTGTAATCCAATCTCCTATTCTCTCCAGAATATTATATTCCATGCCCTGCAGTCCCTTAATGTAGAAGCTGTTAAATCTTGTGTTATCCTGATGGTGTTTCCACAATACTTGAATTGTTGCTTTCTGGCTGCTGGGAATGTTTTCTCCTTGACCTGGGAACTCTGGAATTTGACTACAATATTCCTAGGAGTTT